>NW_027094003.1:0-25632 GCF_003171515.1 Pyrenophora tritici-repentis
AACCCTAACCTAACCTAACCCTAACCCTAACCCTAACCTAACCCTAACCCTAACCCTAACCCTAACCCTAACCCTAACCCTAACCCTAACCCTAACCCTAACCCTCCTCAACTCTCCTAACTTCTAACTCTCCTCTAACTTCCCTCTTTCTTCTACTCTCCAATTCTACTCTCTATACCTCCTATTCTTATTTTCTTTACTTTCTACTTCTTCTCTCCTACCTTTTCATTTTAATTCCCTACTCTTCTTCTTCTATCCCTTCACTCTTTACTTTCTTTACTTCTTCTCTTTTACTCTATAAACTCTTCTTTTCTACTCTTCTACCCTTTCACTCTCTACTTTCCCTTTATTCTCTTTATTTCTTCTCTTCTCTTTTCCCCTCTTCTCTTTCACTTTCTCTCCTCCTCTCTTTCACTTCCTCTTTTTCTCTTTCTTTTCTTCTACTCTCTCTACTTCTCTTATCTCTCATCTCCTTTTTTTCTCTTTCCTTATCCTTTTTTTACCTCTTTCTCCTCTAATTTCCTTTTTTCTTTCTTCTCTTCTACTTCTATTTCTCCATCTCTATTACCCTTTCTATTATACTAACTAATACTATTCTTAATACCTCTACTCTCACTATTACCTCTATTCTTTTTCTTACTTACAATCTTATCTCTCTCTCTATTCTTCTTATCTTCTTCTCCCTCTCTTACCCTCTATCTTTTCTTCTCCTAATTTTCTTCTCCTCTTCTCTACTTTATCTCTACTTCATACCATCTTCTTTTATACTCTTCTTATTTCCTCTTCCTTAACTCTGTTCTTTTTTACTCTCCCCTACTCTTATATTTCTTCTCCCTTTTATCTTCTACTTATTAAACTTCTTCTCTCTACTCTTCTACCTATTTCTCTCTTTTCTTTTCTACTATTATCTTCTTTCTACTTTCTACCTATTACCTCTTCCTATTCTTTTCTCTACTGTCCCTTTCTTACTCTTCTTTATCTTCTTTACTCTACTTTCCTCTTTCTACCTTTTTCTCTTTTACCTTTCTTTCCTCTAATCTTTTTCTCTACTATCTTCTCCTTAATTTATTCTTTATACATACTGCACTTCTACTCCTTCTCCTTACTCTCTAATCACTACTTTTCTATTCTTACTTTCTACTTTCTAACTCTCTTTTCTCTTCTTTCTACTTTTTACATTTCTCCCTTTGTCTTTATTTTCTTCTTCTTTTCTTACCGCTTTATAATACTTTTTTTATTTTTCTCTTCTATTTCTCCCTCCTTATCACCGTTACTCTTATTCTTATTATTCCCTTTACTCTTACACTCACTAATACTATTATTACTACCTTTACTCCTACTCGTACTCTTACTCTCTTTCTCTTTCCTCTTACTTTTACGCTTACTTCTACTCTTACCTTCTTCTTTCTCTTTTAATAATCTACTTTTCTTTCCTCTCTTTTCTCTTTATCCTTTCTTCTTCTAATATACCTCTTTCCTTATCTACTTCGTCTTAATTTCTAACTATCTTCTTTTATACTCTTCTTATTTATTTTCTCTTTTCGTTTACCTCCTTCTTTTCTTTCTATCCTCCTATACTTCTTCGATTCTCTTCTTCTTCTTTACTTCTCTCTACTTTTATATTTCTTCTTTCTTTTATCTTATACTTGTTAAACTTCTTCTCTCTACTCTACCCTCTCCTCTACCCTTTTTGTGATACCTTACAGCTTACTCTTACTCTCTCTCTCTTCTTTCTCTACTCTCTACTCTTACAATTTACCCTCTGCGCCCCTTAATCTATCTTACCTTGATAAAACTCCTCTTCTTACTCTCTTTCTTTGCCTTTACCTCTATCTCTCTTGTATTTTCTTTCTCTACTATTATTTTGCGTCTACAACTCCGCGCCCTCTCTTATCTATCTACCTCTAAAATATAATATTCTCTTATATTCTTTTCTACTACTCTCGCTTTTGTATTATTATTACCGCAACGGGCGGCTTCTTGAAACTTAACCTCTTTTCCTCTGCCCTACCCTCTCCCTTCGCCCTTCCGCCTACTCTCAATCCCCTCTTTCTTGCTTTCTATTAAACTCTCTTGTATTTCCTCCTCCCTAAAATCCCTTACCCTCACTCTCTCCCTTACCCTCAATCTCTCCCTTACCCTCAATCTCTCCCTTACCCTCTCCCTCTACTACTACACCTCCCCTCTTTTCCTCTCTCAACTTCTTTTACTCCTCTAACTTCCCTTTCCTCTCTCTTGATCTACTTTACTTTCCCTATTTCCTCTTCTTTCTACCTCTTTCTCTCCTACTTACCTCACTCCCTACTCCTTCCTTTTTCTCTCCTTCTACTAACCCTTTCGAATTTTTACTTTTAACTCTACTCTCTAACCTTTCTCTTCCTACTCCTTACTCATTACCTCTTCTCACCCTTTTTCTCTTTCTTCTCCGACTTTCTTTACTCACTCTACTTCTCTTTTTCTACTACCTACTACTCCTCTTTACTTCCTTTCTATACTTCTTTCTTCTACTACTACCTACTTTACTCTCTCTTACCGCTTTCACTACTTCTACTTCTACTCTTACCCTTTTCTTTACTCTTGCTCTCTTTCTTGCTCTCTTTCTTCTTCACTTCTACTTCTCATTTTCCTTTTTCTCTCTCTTCCTTTCCTTTACTTCTGCTCTTACTCTTACTCTTTATTACTATTCTATTCTCTTATATCTATTTTCTTACTTTTCTATATTATATTAACTATCATCTCTCTCTTCTTCACTCTTTCTCTCTTCTTATATCTCTTCTCTTTTTTTCTCTTTTACTATCTCTTCTATCCTCTTCTATTATCCCTACTCCTTACCCTTCTTACTCTCCCTAACCCTGTAACCTTTCTTTATTTCTCTACTTCTCTTCTTCTACTACCTACTACTTCTCTTTACTTACCTACTTTCTTTACTTTTCCTTCTGCGTTTTACTCTCTCTTACCGTTTTTATTACCTACTCCTCTCTTCCTTTACCACTTCTACTCCTTCTTAACTTCCTACACTCTCTACTATCTACTCTTTACTCTACTCTTTACTCTACTCTTTACACGCTACTATCTACCCTTATAACACATACTCCTCTTCTTTATAATACCTTACTTATCTCTTCCTAACACTCCCTTTCTCTTTATATCCTACTTACCTATGAAACCCTCTCTTCGCCCTACCTACTTGTGAAACCTCCTCTTCCCCCTTACTACTTGTTTCGCCTCCTTGTCTGTCCTATCTGCCCCGTCTGACTTGCTGTACTGCGCCCCCGGAACTCACTCCACCGCCTGCGTTCCTATAACCTAATTAATCCTACAATAACTACTCTTACTCCACCCTTTTTGTAACACCTTACGGGTCCACCCACCACCCCCTCTACTCTCTCCTCTACTCTTACTCTACCCTCTTTGTGACACCTTACGGCTTACTCTTACTCTCCCTCTTCTTTTCCTACTTCTCCCTTTCTCCTCCTAAATACTTCTTAACCCTAAAAACGGGGTGTTACTACTTATACGCCCTATCTAACTTCTTTTAACTCCTTACTCTCTACTCTTACACCCTACCCTCTACTTCGCTCTACAACTCTGCGTCCTCTAAACCTACCTTATCTTATAAAAATTCTATTCTAACTCTCTTTCTAACCCTTTACCTCTACCTCTCTTGTATTTTCTTTCTCTACCCTCCTTTTGCGCCCCTAAATCCCCGCCCCTCTTACCTATTTACCCCTAACATATAATCCTCTCTTATATTCTCTTCTACTACTCTCGCCTTTGCATCTTCCTTACCGCAACCGGCGGCCTTCTTTAAACTCTACCTCTTTTCCTCTTTTCCTCTGCCCTATGCTCTTGCTTTACGCTTCTGCCTACTCTGAAACCCCTCTTTCTTATTTTCTAGTAAACTCTCTTATATTTCCTCCTCTCTAAAACCCCCCTATATATTATTTACTATCCACTTTATTATTCTTAACTCTTTTTACTTACTTTCTCTAGTTATCTTCTTATACTATAATACCTAACCCTCTTTACCCTCCCTGATCCTCTCTACCCTCCCTGATCCTCTCTACCCTCCCTGATCCTCTCTACCCTCCCTGATCCTCTCCCTCCCTGACCCTTCCTCTCCCTGACCCTTCCTCTCTCTACCCCTAACCCTTTAACCGCGCCCTCCACTACTCTCTTACCTCCCTCTACCCTACCTCTTCCTCTATTAACCCCCCTATTAATACTCTGTTACACTATCAATTTGCGTCTCGTACTATCCAATACTGCCCCGAACAATTCCTCTCCTACCCCTTACATTTCTCCTGCCTAACTCCCTACTAAATACATAACGAATAACCCTTATACAAATCTACTCTAACACAATCTTAACTGCTTCTTTTGTATTTCTCCTCCCCGTCACTAACATCTCCCTATTTTGTCCTCGCTTTGCTTATCACCCGCCCTTCGCATATTCCCTATCTATTCCCCTACTATCCTAATTGCCTGTCTTACTACTCTACCTGCCTAAACTCCTGTTATCACTGCCGTATTAAACTCTACTACCCGCCTTGTCGCTCCTGCTCCTACTGCTCTACCCTCCTCTCTACTATATCTCCTCTTTATTACTGCTCTTTGCTGCTGTCTATCTCCTTGTCCGCTTGTCTACACACTAAAAATCTCTCCTCCTCTTCTTTATATCTCTCTTCGCCTCCTTGCCCCTCCAAATACTTTTCTAATACTCGCCTTCTATATCTTATTACCCACTCTTTCCCCTCTACATACTACCTAACGAATTGCTCTTCTACCTTATTTTGCCTGTAATCTAATCCTCCTTTATCTCCTTATGAATATTTTTTCTTCTATTCATTTCTTACCTATCCCTCTCTTTATTCTGTAACCCTAACCCTTTCTTCCTTCTATACCCCTAACCCTGTCTTATCTACTATAAATCCTCTTCTCCCCTTTAACCCCGCCCCTAACGCTTTCCTACCTCCCTCTACCTAAACGCTGCCCTAATAAACCCCCCGTGAATACTCCTTTATACTGTTAATTTGCATCTCTTACCTTCTAATACCGCCCTAACAATTCCTTTCCTACTCTACCTCCCACCAAAAACGCCCCTAATAACCCTTAAACTGAATCGGCTCTAAAACAATCGTAATCGCTTCTTTTACACTTCCCCCTCCCTCACCAACATCTCCCTATATTTTCCTCGCTTCGCCCATTATCCGCCCCTTTGCATATTCCCTATCCATTCCCCTACCATCCTAATTCCCTACCTCACTACTCTACCTCCCTAAACTCCTGTTGCCGCTGCTGTATTCACCTCCGCCACCCGCCTTGTCGCTCCTGCTCCTGCTCCTGCTGCTCCAACCCTCCCTGCCCCTCCTCATCTCTCCTCTCCACCACATCCATCCTTCCCCTCTCTCTTCTGTTCCTCTCTCTTCTTTCCTTTCCTCTTCATCTATTTCTATCTCTCCTTATTTTTAATCTAATTTACTCGCTTTTATCACTTAATCTATATAACATCTACTAAATACCCTAACTCGGAAACTTTTCCTATTGCCACTATATCTTCTCTCTTCTTCCCTTTACCTCGGCCTATACCCTTCTCTGCAATAACCTCTGTTGTTTATTGTTCTCCTCTATTATAAACGGCTGACTCTAATAAAACTCTCTTATTAACCTATTCGTTTCTGTACACCCTAACCCCTACTTGCTCTAAAACTGTCTTACGAATCCCTCTATTAAATTTACTTTAACTCTCTGTTCTACTAACCTCCTATCTATCCCTATGCTACTCTATTCTTGCTTCCCTATACTAATCCTAACAACCTTGCTATAAATACCCTCGAAACTAACAATCTTTTATATCTGCTGTCTAATCTCCTCCGTATCTATTATCTTCTTATTGCTTGTATACACACGTTATACCATTCGCTATACTAAACACAACCTAAATACTTCTTCAACTATCTCCTTTGCCTACTACCTCTTAGTTCTCTAATACTGTTGTATATTGTGTCGGCTCTGTCCTTCGCCTACCGCCGTCTATATACCGCATCGCATTATCTACTACCCTATATACCTCTATCACTATTCTGCGTCGGTAAACTTAAACTCTACCTACTGTATGCACGTCCAACACGGCCTGCCTCGTCTTACTACTGTTGCTTAAATACCCACTATGCATTATTGTACTGTACCTTAACTCTATCCTTATCCTTATTACTACTGCTGTTCTTGCTACTCTCTCTTTACTTGCTCTATATTTTTCTTTACTTCTCTTTCTATTTTCTTTACTTCTCCTTCTTTCTCTTTATCTTTTGCTTCTTATGTCCTTCTCTATAAACTTCCTTATCTTTCTCTCTCTTTCTTCTTCTACCTATCTTCTATTCCCTTTACTATACTCCTCTTAAATTATATCGGGTTTCTTTTATTCTTCTTTCTTTTCTAACATCTCTTTTTAATATTATTGAAACATAATCTCTTATATCTTTTTTATTTATATCTTCTTCTTATGACTCTACTTTTATATAAACTTAATCTTTTCTTCTATCTTCTTATTAATGTATTCCTAATAACTTGCTCTGTCTTCTACTACAATCCTAATCCTTAAATCCTACTTAATTCTATGCTTGATTTCTTTCTTAAACACTATCTAATATATACTACAAACTATACCTGTTTTACCTACCTCATCTATCGATTATGAATCTCACCAACTTTATACTCTCTCTTTTCGAATCTTTCTTTTCTTTGCTTTATACCTGCATACTTATTTTTAACATAAATAACTCTTCTTTAAACTTTTGCTCTTACTATACCCTTACTGTGCTTATTACTCTTACTACTGTTACTATCTTTGCCTCTATTATAATTACTCTTGCTTCTACCACGGCTACGGCTGCTATTCTTGTAACTTTTCCTTCTATCGCGACTATCACTCTTACTGTCTATTCAATTACGGTTACGGGTTCTACTATTGCAACTCCCGCTGTTCCTGCCGTCCTTGCTGCTTTTAACATGCTCGTTATTACTCCTACGGCTACTACTACACCTGTGTTTACTGCCGCTTCTACAAATATCGCCACTGCGGCCCCTACGCTTCCTATTCTTGCTATCCACTCCGTCCTTGCTGCTCTCGCCATTCCAGCTGCTCCTGCTGTCCTCGCTGCTCCTGCTCTCGCTAATTACGCTCCTACTATTTCCGCCCTTACTGCTCTTACTCCTGCAGCTTTTACTCTTAATGCGCCTACTCCTACGGTTACTGCTCTTATTGCTGCTACTCTTAATGCTCTAGCTCTCACTGCTATTGCTCTCGCTACTCTCGCTATTCTTGCTACTACTACTGTCCCTGCTGTCGCCAACCTCGCTTCTATCGCTATCCTTACTGCGACCACTCTCCCTGCTCCTATTATTTTCGCTGCTTGTAACACCCTCGTTGCTGCCGCCTTTAAAGCTCCTACCCTTGCTACTCCTGCTATTCTTACTGCTCCTGCTCCTACGGCTCTTACTTCTACGTCCTGCTCTTGCTACTCTTACTCCTACCGCTCTTACTCCTCCGCATTCCGCAATCCTCCCTATTACTGCTTCTGCTCTCGCCACTTCCTCTATCTCTACTATCCCCGTCCTTCTTGCTGCTCTCGCTTTCCCCGCTGTTCCCGCTGTCTCTACTGCTCTCTTCTGCCCCTTACCTCCTACGCCTCCTCCACCTGCGGTAACTGCGGTTTCGGCGGCCGCTACCGCTCCTCTTGTCGCTGCTCTTACTACCCTCGCTACTTTCGCTTTCCTTGCTGCTCTTAATATCTTCGCTATCAATCCTACGGCTTCTGTTCTCGCTGCTCCTGATACTCTTACTATCTCTACTGTCCTTACTTTGTCCCTTGTCCTTGTAACTTGCACTGCTCTTAATATTCTTATTACTACTCCTACTACCCCTGCACCTGTTGCCGCTTCTGCCCCTGCTATCCTTGCTGCTTATAATATCCTTACTTCTACCTCTTACCTCTTACAGCTTATATACACCTCCGGCTACTGCTATTGCTACTGCTACTCTCCTACTTTCGCTATCCTCGCTACTCTTACTGTCCTTACTATCCTCGCTGTTCTTACTATCCTCGCTGTCCTCATTATCCTCGCTGCTTCCGCTGTCCTTACAATCCTCGCTGTCCTCGTTGTCACAATCTCGCTGTCCTCGTTGTCCTCGCTGCTTCCGCTGTCCTTACAATCCTCGCTGTCCTCGTTGTCCTCGCTGCTTCCGCTGTCCTTTCTACCCTTACTGCCCTTACTATCCTCGCTGTTCCCGCTGTCCTTGCAATCGCTACAATTAACTTAATAGTTAATTCCCTTGCCGTTCGCCCCTTTCTTGCGCTGCCCTTGTTGCTCTTACTGTCCTCGCAATCATCGCAATCACCTTAATTACCTTAATTGCCTCTATCCTCGCGGCTACACATCCTGCTCTTACTGCTCTTGCTACTCTTACTTCTATCGCGCCTGCGGCTCCTGCTTTCCTACTCTCGCTATCCTCGCTTCTCTCACAGCTGATCCCGCTATCCCTACTATCCCCGCCGTCCTCGCTGCTCTCGCTGCTATCGATATCCTCGCTTCTGCTCCTCACTCCCCACCGCTCCTACTACGCCTGCGGCCGCTATAACTACTTCTGCCCCTGCTCTTGCTTTCCCTACTGCTCTCGCTGTCCCTGCTGTCCCCCCACTGCTCGCGCTACTCTCGCTGCTTCTCACTTCCTACCGCTGCTACGGCTTCTACAACTCCTTTCGCCGCTGCGGCTCCTGCTCTCGCTGTCCTTACCGTCGTCGCTGCTCTCGCTACTCGCTCTGTTCTCGTTACTCTCGCTATATGCGCGGCTCTCGATGCTCTCGCTGCCAACGCTACCTATCATGTCGCTGCTCTTATTTCTCTCGCCTCTCTCGCTCCCTACGCTCTCGCTACTTGCCATCTCGTTGCTCTCGCCTGCCTCGCCTGCCTCGCTCTCGCTACTTGCCATCTCGTTGCTCTCGCCTGCCTCGCCTGCCTCGCTCTCGTTGCTCTTGCCGCTCTTGCTGCTCTCGCTCTTGCTGCTCTCGCTATCGGAGCTACTCTCGCCGTCGTCACGACCCTCGCTTTTCCTCCCTGCTCAAGCTGCTATTACTGCTTTCGCTACCTGCCATCAAGTTGCCCTCGCTGTCCTCGCCATCCTCGCCATCCTCGCCATCCTCGCCGTCGTCGCTGCCCTCGCTATCGCCACTATCGCCACTGTTGCAGCTATTGCTCTCGCTACCAACGCTGCCTGCGCTCTTACTGCTCTCGCCGCTCTCGTTACCTTCTCTGCCCTCGTCTTTGTCGTTGCTCTCATTGCTCTCGCTGTTGCCGCTGCTTTCGCTACCTCTAATATCTTTACTACCCTCGCCTTCGTCACTACTCTCGCTGCTCTCGCCTTGATCACTGCTCTCGCTGCCCTCGCCTTCGTCGCTACTCTTACTGCTGCTACTATCGTCACTGTTGCTGCTATCTCTCTTGCTGCTAACCCTGCCTACGCTCTCGCTGATCTTGCTGCTCTTGCCTTTATCGCTGCTTACACTATCCGACCTACTCGAGCTGTTGGAGCTACCCTCGTCAACGTTACAACTCTCTATATTTCCTCTACTCGCCTATTAATCTTGTAATCCAACAAAACTCTCCTGCTAAGTTATTGCTCTCAACCGTCTCTAACAATCGCTTTTTTCCTAAAAACTCAAACAACGTCGGCCCTGCTCCTGAATTACTAACCCCGAACTCCTCTAACCGCGCCGTCCATCGGTTTCCTACCTCGCTCCGCCCTAATGCTATACTTAATAACCCGCCTATTAATACCCCTCTATACTGGCAATCCCCGTCTTGGACTCTCTGATATCGCCCAAAACTATTCCTTTCCCACCGATTGCATATCTCCTGCGGCACTCCACACCAAAAACAGCCCGAATAACGCTCAAACTTAATTGTCTCTTCCATCCTCTTAATCGACTCCTTGATCCGCTGGCTCTCCTGTCGCCAACATTGCCGTACGTCGTGTGCGCTCGATCCTTGCCCTACCGCCTCGTAGACTCCGCAACAATCAATTCAATCCGGTCACTCTCCTAGACCCACTTACCTATCTAGGTAGGGCTTAAACTCCTATAGGTAACTACTAGGCTTAAAGCGGTAATCAATCAATCCAATCTGAACCTTCTAGGACCCACTTAATTGATTGTTGCGGACTGTGCCGCCTCGCATAACCCACACCGGTTTATCCATTGCGCCAGCTGCCTACGCAGCCACTCGACGTCGGCGAACTCCTGCTGCCGCTGCTGTATCAATCTCTGTCGCGGGCCGCCTTGCTCTCGTTGCTGCTGATTAAACGCCTGCCGCGCCTCTTCTTGCTCCCTCTCCAATGTCTCCGCCTCTTCTTCGTTGCTGCTGCCGCCCTCGGCCACCTCCACCACCTCCATCTCCTCCACCTCCTCCACCTCCTCCACCTCCTCCATCTCTTCCATCTCCTCCTCCATCTCCTCCTCCATCTCCTCCTCCATCTCCTCCTCCTCCATCTCCTCCTCCTCCATCTCCTCCCCGTCGGCTCTCATGCATACGTCACACCTCTCCTCTCCCTCCTCGCACCGAGCTCGCTCGGCCTCGCGCCTGTCTAAATACCCGTCCAACATTACCCGTCTACATGTCGCCGCCTCGTCTATGCCTTCGACGTATGCTCGCACCAACCGCTGCTCCGCCTCCCCCTGCTTGTCATCCGCCGCTCGCTGCTCGCCGTCCTGCACCATCATGATGGCCTCGCTCCGCTCCCCGTCTCGCCCGGCTCGCCCGCTCTCCTGCGCGTAATCCAACACGCTAAACGGCCAATCCATGTGGACAATGCACCGGATATCGGGCACGTCCACTCCCATGCCCAACGCGCTGGTTGCCACAATCACCCGCTGCTTGCCGCCCATGAACTCCTCCAACATGCTTGCCTTGCCAACCGCGTGGTGATGATACGCATGGCACTTGAGCTTCTCGGCTAACCCCTTGACCTTTGGCACTGAGTTGCCGTACACTACAATCTTGCCGCTCTTATACTTTCGGACCTTCTGCTGTACCATCGCCAACACCGTTGCCTCTACCTCCTGTCTCTTCCTCTCCTTCTCTACCCTTACCACCCGGTACGCTATGTTGCTCCGTGCTGTTGGTGCCCTAAACATTCTTACCTGCCCACGCTCAAAATGCATTCGCCGGAATAACTCGTCCTCCTCGCTGGGTGGCAACGTTGCTGTTAACATGACCATCTGCGTCTCTACAGCCACTAGCTTACCTAGCTGCTGCATCTGCTTGCGGAACGTGTACTGCCGGTTTAACACGATATGGCACTCGTCGATAATAATCCGATCTAGCTGCCGCGTCGCTCGTAGCCGGTTTAAAAACGTTGCAAATTCCTCTCCAACTGCCGACTCGGGCGTCACTAACACCACCGCTGCTGCGTCTGGCGGACGCCGACTCTGCCACTCTACGCACGATATCCCTAGCTTCTTGCACCGCTGTGCCATGTCGCCACGCAACGCGATCAACGGCACTACCACCACCGTCGTGCCGCCCTGCTCTGCCCACGCCGGCAACATGAACAACAAGCTCTTGCCTGCCCCCGTCGGCATCACCGCTACTACGGGACTCTCGCCTGCTGTGATGGCTTTGATCGCTGCCTCCTGCACCCCCGGAACTTGGCCTCCTCGCCCATCATGCGCTTCAGCTGCGCTCTCGCGTCCATCTTCCTCAGCCGCTGCCACCGATCCACCCTTGCCTCGTCTGCCTCGCTCTCAAACGGCGCTCTCTTCCGCTTGCTGCTTCTTCTCTGGTCGTCCAAGCCTGCCTGGAAGCCCAAAAATCTATGCCAATCCGTGCTCGATGCCCGGAACTGCTGCCGCCTATCCGCCACGGCCCCTGACTGCTCCATGATCCCTCGCGCGTATACCAGTCCCGCCACGTGCGACGTATGGCCCGCCTGCTCGTCGGCAATCGAATCTCCTGCCTGCTCCTCAGCCCACTCCTTATTCTCCTCGCCCTCATCTGCCTGGAACGCTGTCGATCCACGCAAAAACCGCCGGCTGATGCCAATCGCCATCTCCCGGTACCCGGCAAACGTCCACTCCTGGCCCATCGCGATCCGGCTCTCGCGCTTCAACGCCTCCCGCAGCCGATCGGTCGTCCACTTGCGGCCGCTGGGGTCTGCTGGCCACATATGCGACGAAACTGCCTCCTTCTCCCACACCAACGCCTCGAGCCGCTGCTGGAACGGCAACACCAGCCACATATACCACACTACCAGCTCGCCCACCTCGCGCGGCAAATATCGATGGATAATCTTGACGTCGCCGCTGACTTTGTATCCCTTGTGGTACCGTGTCACAAACACCACCATGCCGTCCTCGATGAATATATTGCGATGCCCCCCTTGCACTGTGTTGCTATGCCGTACGCTCAGTAGCTCTGGCCCTCGCGCTGGCTGCCCACCCGTTATATGCATTAACACCGCCAGCTTCTCGCGAAATTCTACCACCCGGTCCATGTATCGCTCTATTGCCTGTCGGTCTACCCCTGACTGCGTCCCGGGCTTCATGAACCGACTCCGGATGCTGGCGCTCTCGCCTACCCGCTCAAATAACCACCTCTCGCCGTTGACGGGCATGTTTGTGCGATGATCCTTCAAAAAGTTCCATCCTGGCCGCTCGTCGGTTGGGTTGTCACGTATGCTCTCCCATGGCACTGCCGGCACCGGCGCTGCCTTGCTGCTAAACATTAACTCCTCTGTTAATAATCGCCGGCTCTCGCTAGCCAGCCCATGTACCATGCCGCGGAACTGCGCCATGCTAAAATGCAGCTCTTTGTACAGCAGCTCGTCGCCAGACTCCGCAACAATCAATCGATCGACATGATTGATTCCTATATAGGTTAAAGAGTTACTTTATTAGGCAGCCTTTAACCTAGATAGGAATCAATCATGCCGATCCGATTGATTGTTGCGGAGTCTGCTCGTCGCCGTTCGTCCACTCTACATGCCCGCGGGTTGTAGTGTTGTAATGGATCTTCAATCCATACGTCCGCAAATCCAACATCCACTGCATGGGGCTATGGCTGCCGCGCACCATGAACCGGTCCATCATCTTCTGCACTAACTGCAAACACCCCTTGGGACGCCGTCGCTGGCTTGGCCCGCTCTCGTACGCGCTGTCATCTAAGTCGTCGTCTGTCTCATCGCCGCTATCCTCCTCGGGCCCTGACATTTCTAGTCCCTTCTGCACGACCATAAACCGAGCGATCTTGATCACCGCCGATAATATCGGCGGGTACTGCTCCGGCCCCTTCCATCCGTCCTCCTTGACAGACTCCGCAACAATCAATCGATCGACATGATTGATTCCTATATAGGTTAAAGAGTTACTTTATTAGGCAGCCTTTAACCTAGATAGGAATCAATCATGCCGATCCGATTGATTGTTGCGGAGTCTGCTCCTTGACGCCCAGCACCGCCAACGCGCACACCAGCGGGCTGTCATACTCTCTACGGGTGATGCGGTGGTTAAGTAATGCAATGCAAAACTCCAAACACGCTTTCTGTATCTTAGACAACTTCTTAGGCTCGGGGCCTTCTCCCTGACCTGGCTCTTCCTCAGCTACCTCTATCGCCTCGTCTATGTCGTCCATCATCTCCTCGTCCAGCTCTTCTCTCTCTTCGTCCATATCCTCGGCTTCATCTTCTTCGTCTCCCTCTATGCTCCGCTTTGCCTGTTCGATTAACACCTCCCATGCCTCTCGCTGCCGGCGCGTAAACCGATACTTGGGGCTCTTCCACCCGTGCTCTTTCTGTGTGCGTGCAAAAAACATTAACATCTGCTGCCACGGTCGTGTGTGCTTGACAATGGCGTTCTTGTCCATATACGGCTGTAACGGCTGGAACCGGGTTTGGTGCATCTCTGTGCGAATTGCCTCCAACCGTATAAACACGCCAATCCGGTCAATAATGGATGCCTGGCTGAACCGCGCCAATCCATCCATGGCTGCCCAAATCGCTGCTTCCACCGGCTCGGCCTGCTGCTCCTGCCTGGCATCTGGCTCTGCCACGGGCTCCTCGATGCACGCTAACAAATCCGGCCTCTCCATGCCCACTAGGTACGGCAACCACTGCGTCCGCTCCAGCCATGGGTTCACCTCGTCGCGCTCGCCCTCCTGGATCGTCGTCTGCGCCCGCTTCTCGATGTCTGCCCACGCCTTGGCCATCTGCTCGCCCACTCGCGCCCATGCTGCTGCCCCGTCTACGGGCACGATTTCGGGGCCTTCTCCATCCTGGCTGGGTGCCTGGACCTCAAAGTACTGCGATCCATGCCGGCTGCTGAATAATCGCTGGCAATGGACCAGCCGGTACCCCTTATCCATATGTGCCTGCACGCTCTTCTGCCTGGTTCGACTTGGCCGCCCTCGCTTCTTCCCTGCTGACCATCCTTGATGGTCCTTACGCCAATGCTTTCGTATAGCCTCCTTACTTCTTGCTACATAATAGCAGCAGCTGGAGTCAAATTGGCATAACATCCCGTCTGTATACACTGGCAATTGCCGCACAGGCTTTGGAGCACCAGTCGGCACCTCGAGCTCACTAGGGTACTGGACTAACCCAGCCCAGCTGCGAACCTGCTGTCCAACTGCCTCAGCCTCCTTGTAACTAACCTTATGCTGCTTCTGTAGATGGCCCTCAATCTGATCTGGCCATACTGCATATCTGCACTCTCTGCATGCCGCTACGCTGTGCTCAGGCACATGCTCGAAATACTGGCACTCGATGCTAGGTTTAGACATGTTGAAATATCGACGCCTACCTGTTCTACTCGGCTTCTTATATACACGCGCTGTTGATCGCTCTCTCGGTGCTTACTCCGGCGGCGCGCGCGCGGGGGGTGCCGAGCCTCGCGACCTCCTGACCCCCCAGACGCGTAACCCTAACCAAGAACACCAAACCCTAAGCTCCTGAACCACATAGTCTGCTGCGCTGTAAATTCGTCAGATTGTGCGTCTACGTATGCTGAGTTATATGTCTAAATTTGGAGTAATTTCGACTATAGACTAAAAATGGGATGTACTCCTGAAGTTTAATGGGATAAACCCCTGGTTCTAGTATATACCCGCCATACGCGTACTTCTCAGCACTAACAAAAAAATGGTATATTATAACGTACCATTGAGCGCCCTGGGTTAGGATGCCTCTAATAAGTGAGATTGTGTGTACAGATCTATATACAAGTACGAGGGGAACTTTATTATTCCTCGCACGGGCCAACTGCCAGCGTGGCACGTGATTGTATGGCACGTGATCGCGTGAGGGATCGTAGGTTTGATCCATCACACTACCCCCCCTTCAAAAAAAAGCAGGTTCCGTCGCTTAAAGTAATTAAAAAGAGTTGTCTAGCTTGCTTTGCAAAAGCTTCTGTAAGCCTAAACAGCAATGTTGCCGGTATTGCGAAAGCTACGCGGGCCAATAGTCTCCTCCGTCTGCTGTATCGTCGGGGCTCCTGGTGGAGGCTTAGGATTGTTAGAGGATGCGATCACTGTAATCATAAGTAAATCCTGTTTGCCTGCGAGCGTCGCAAACTTTCGATGTGGTCCTGGAGCTTTAGGGCGGGACTCATGGTACTGTTGGACAATGTCTGCGGAGTCCACCAGGTTCATGTATGGTTCCCAAGATGGGTTGTCGGTGCCGGCGGGGTAGTTGGTCCATCGCACTAAGTATTGGAGAAGACCGCTGCGAGAGTAGGGGTCTTTAAGTCTCTTGTTGACGCGGGAGTCTAGGACGGCTTCCACTTCATAGCTTGTACCATCTTCCTCGTCGGGATCGGCGAACTCAGCTGGTGCGGAATCGCGCAGTTGACCAGGCAGCGGAGCCTCCTCGTGTAAGTGTAGTAACCACGGGTGGAAGACGTTGTGGAGCTTGCCCATCTCTGGAGGCAGGAGTAGTTCGTAAGCCATATTGTCAATGACGCGTGTGACAGTGAAGGGACCGCGGTTCTTGAAGTCAAGTGATAGACTAGGACGTGTAGTACGGAAGTTACGGGCGTCCAACATAACTTGATCGCCGACCTTAAACTCAGGCGCTGGGAGCCGGGCGTCGTTTGCGTATTCCGCCTGTTTAGCTTGTGACCATTGTAGTTCGAGCCGAAGGGCTTTGCGTAGCGCGTCTAGCTTTTCTGCAAACTTGTTGGCGTTGTCTTGATCTCTGCGAGCTGGGGCAGTGAGACCAGTGTTCACCTTAGGTGGTTCAAGACCAGACTTCGGGTCATAGCCCTTAGTGAGGCGGAAAGCGGTAGTCCCAGTACTAGCGTTGATGGCGTTGTTAGCTTCGAACTCTGCCATAGGAAGAAAGAGAGCCCAGTTGTCTTGCTCGTAGTTAATATATGACCGGAGGTATTGTTTTAGCCAAGCGTTGGCGTTCTCCGTCTGCCCATCGGTTTCTGGGTGATAGCCCGTTGACAACTTTGGCTTGGTACCCAGTCGTTGACAAAGACGTGTCCAGAAATGGGAGAGGAACTGGGCTCCACGGTCGCTGACGATGCTGTCGGGATATCCCTCCTCACGCCACACGTACTCGACGAAGGCTTTCACAAGGGTATCAACCTTTAGGTCCACCACAGGTATAAACTTCTTCTTCTTGCTAAGCCGATCAACAATCACTAAGACGTTGGTATATGTGCGGCCGTTATCGGTGCAAGGAGGCAGGTGCGTGATATAGTCCATGCTGATGCTACTCCAATATCGCTCAGGTATCGGGAGTGGATGTAGGAGCCCGTGTTTCCCATCGCGGTAAGATTTCGATCTCCGACAGGCCAAACAGTTCTTGACGTACTGTGCTACATCATTTATCATCTTCGGCCAGTAGTACCAGCGGTTTAACATGTCGTAGCTACCGTGTTTGCCGCTATGGCCACCGCAATAGGATCGGTGTACGCGTTCGATGATCCGGGTGCGCAGGGTGCCTGATTCGGGGATGTAGACCTTCTTCTTGACATAGAAGACTCCGTCGTGTATTGAGCAATCACCAAGCTCTAAGCGTATCCTGTTTGGACCGTGAATTAGGTGGTACGGGATGCGGCGCTGGCCATCAGCTTTGGCTTTGAGGATAACTTGAACGATGTCGTCATCCGGGTAAGCTTGTCGAACGGTCTGGAGGATATTGGCTTCGTCCAGCGACGTGTCCGGCTCCGTAAGCGGTGCAGCGGACGTGTCATCGACCTCCGCTGTGTCTCCGAGAGCGAAGAGGTATTCGTCGCTAAAGTCGTCCGTTTCACTGTCTTGGTACATCATCATGGCCAAGGAGACTGGGGACGTCCGGAGCTCGTCACCGAGGGCGTTGGCCAGATATACAGCGTGTCGGGAGCCACCGTCGAAGTGGAAGCTAAAGGTGGCAACTCGACACTCAGGATCCACCTGGTCAGGCTTGAGGATCACTTGTACCTGGTGTTGACGTCGCTCATCCTCGGCGTTAGCTGGAAGATCGCCCGGTCGGCGAGTGAGTGCGTCGGGCTTAGTTCCTTGTTTACCAGGACGGTATTTGACTCTAAAATTGAACTCAGCTAGGAACTCAGCCCATCGAGCTTGCCGTCGGTTGAGGCGTTTGGTTGTCATGAACGTCTGGAGGGCCTGGTGGTCTGACAATACCAAGATGGGATCATCAGTACCTGACAGTTCAAACCTCCACTCCTCGAATGCTCGAACAATCGCGAGGAGCTCCTTGTCATAGATCTCGTAGTTGCACTCGGCAGGTGTCATCTTATGTGATAAGAACGCTACAGGTCGTAGAACACCTTTGTGCATCTGCGAGAGGATAGCTGCGGTAACGAAGTCCGACGCGTCAGTCTCGAGCCACGTTTCCAAATCTGGGTCAAAGTGGGACAGTACGCCCGCTGTTTTAAACGCAAGCTTTAGCTGTTCAAAGGCTTTCGCAGCTTGTCCATTAGCTTGGAGAGGGAAATGTCGTTGACTACCCTCCTTGGTGAGTTCCGTGAGTGGCTTAGCGATATATGAGAACCCTTTAATAAACCGGCGATAGAAGTTGCAGAAGCCGAGGAAAGACTGCATGTCCTTCACTGATCTCGGCAGTTGCCAATCGAGGACAGTGGAGACCTTCTCCGGATCCATTTCGATGCCGTCGGTGGTGAGGATCAAGCCTAAGTACTTGACTCGCTTGGTTTCGAACTTGCACTTCGTGGGATCCAACGATAGTCCTGCGCCTTGAATCTTGCGGAGAACCTTTAGGACATGCGAACGGTGGTCTTTCTCGTTGTCGCTATATATAAGTATGTCGTCTAGGTAGGCGGTACATATAACGTCCAAGTATTCGCGCAGCGTTTCGTTGATGAAGTTTTGGAACGTCCCTGGTGCATTGCACAGTCCAAAGGGCATGACCATATACTCATAGAGTCCGTACCGGGTGAGGAAGGCGGTTTTCTCTTCGTCACCTTCTTTAATCCGAACGGTGTTGAAAGCGGCTACAACATCGACGAGAGACATAATCTGAACTTTGGCCATGCGCGCTAGAGTTTCTTTGATGGCTGGTGGCGCATTTCGATTCTTCTTAGTGACGTTGTTGAGTGCTCGGTAGTCGACACATATGCGGAGACCTCCTCCAGGTTTCTTGACGATCAAGACAGGTGACGCAAACGGGGAGTTACTGGCCTTGATTAAGCCCTTTTGCAGCATGTCATCGATATACTTCTTAACAGCCTCAGTCTCGGTACGAGTGAGTCCGTAGACATGAGGCTTAGGGGGCGTAGTGTCAGGAAGCAGGTCGATGGGGTGGTCGACTCCTGGTCTTCGTTCGGGGAGTTGATGAGCCAGATGAGGGTTGAACAGATCAGGTAGTTCGTCCAACACCCACTCAGGTACCAGCTGGCCAATCTGGTCTCTAGTCATGTAAGGTTGCTCCATCTTGTGCATGTACTTCTCAAAGTCAGTTTGCGAGACTGCGGCTACGCCGATGCCTTCTCGGTCTTCATCGGGGGCTTCGCAAGCTTGGCCCAATGGCGGGGTTCCAACCATATGACCTGGTCAGGATGTTTGCTGCGAGTGCGGTTGCAGCGGCAGCGGAGATGAGGTAGATATCAGCCATAGTCTCCTCAGTCGTCACCTTACCATCCTTGTTCGTCTTAGTAGTGGTGTCGCCTGTCTGGTAGTCTCCCTTGACTAGTTGTACGTGACTGTGACAAACTCCGTTTTCGTAAACCGTCTCTGGGAGTCCTTCGTGGAGGCAGTTAAGTTTGCACCCTGCCTTAGCGAAGGTGAGTGATCGCTGGTCGCCAAAGTGGAGGGCAGGCTGGTGATAGTCCATCCAATTCATGCCTAGGATAACGTCGTACTTGCCGATATTGGTGACGTAGCATAGGACGTTGTGCGTATGGCTTCCGTGTCGGACGGGCAGATCAACGGCCTGGGTAAGCTTGTCCACTTCTCCGCCGTTGGCTAGTGACAATCGAATGGGTTTGGCCACAGGCATAGTATCTAGGTGTTGGTTAACCCATGACTGATTGACGAAGCATGCGCTGGCTCCCGTGTCGATAAGGGTAGAAATCGGTTGCCAACAATCAGGTCGCGTGAGAGCGGAGCCGGGAAACTCGAGTTGTCGGCTGAAGTCTTTAGAAGGCTTGCCTCCGATGGAGGCGGAGGACACGAAGTGGACCTCCGTCATAGTTGGCGTTTCGTCAGGGGCGAGCAGCAAGGCTGCAGCGATCTCGAAACGGCGATGCTGGTTTCGAACACGGCGCTGGTGTCTTTTTGCGTTACGCCAATTGAGCTCCCGCACGCGGCTCTGCGCGGGAGCCCCTAATTTAAATGCTCAAGTAGTTCCTCGTCGTTGACGTAGAAGCCATCGTCATCCACTAAGTCGTTGTCGTCCAGCGGCTCCTCAGTATCCTCGTCTCGCTCCTCTTCGTTGGAAGCGTCGAGAGCATTGATGTACAAAGAAGCCAGTGCGGGGATTTGGTGAGAAGGAGTGAAGGGCTTGCCGCGGCAGGGGGCAGTCTCGTGCCTCATCTGATGGTCATCCTTGCCACATTTGAAGCAGAGCTTCAAGTCAGCTAGACGCTTCTTGTCTTTCTCTGACCGCTCGAAGGCCATCTTCTTGTACGTATGCGTGCTGGCGGCGTTGTTGTGACCTGGAGTGTCGGTGTCCGGAAGGTGACCAACTTTTGGGTACGGCTAGCACCAGCGGTCTTCGTAACGGGAGTTAATTTTCGGCCAGCGTCAATCTGTTGATGTCCCTGGTCGATGTGTTGCGCTCGCAGCAAGAAGGACTGGATGGTCTCATCCTTGTGAGATCCGGCAGTGGTCGCGATAGCTAACCCGGGTCGCATGAACTCGCGAGCGTATCGGATCTGGGTCGCGTTCTTGTGTTTGAGGATTCGCATGCAAGAGGTGAACTTAGACTTCCACTCCATGAACTTCTGTCCAGACTTGTAGCGGAGCGAGCCGTCGGCGATGAGGGTTTCGGCGTCAGCTTCCCGATCATAGGTGAGATACTGGCTGTCGAGAGTCTCTAGGAAATCTAGGAAATGGCGAGCTTTGACATCTCGGATGTGCTCGTAAGCTTCGCCTTGAATGCGGAACTTGAGGTAGTCAACCGCTTGCCAGTCCTCTGGGTATGTGCGACACTTGGCCACTGCCATCTCGCGCCACCGCTCGTAGTCGTCGTCGACCTTGCCCTTGAACGTCTCAAGTTCTGGGAGTTTGTAAGAGAATCCTCCACCGGCGGTAGAGGGCGCGACGGGCGGCGGTCGCGGTACTGTAGGAGCGGGGGCGTATGGGTTCGATGATGGAGGAGGTAGCGAGGCGTCGCGCACGGGAGTACGGTTATCCCATGGGGTGTACCCAGCTCGGCGAGGATCTTGTGAGAGTTGGTCAGCGGTACCATCTACAGGTCGCTGTAGCAAAACGCTTGATTGTACAGGCCGTACTGGGTCGTAAGATCGCTCGCGCCGCCAGAGGGTGTACGGCTGATAGTTGGGTTCATGTTGCAGCAGTCGGTCGGTGACCGTTTTTGTCTCACGTCTAGCCTCGGTGAGCTGGAGGTTGAGCTCATCGTAAGCCTTATCCTTAAGGGCGAGAGCTTCGTTCTTGTTCGCCTCCATGTTAGAGTACTTGACATCATACTGGTTAAGCTCGATAGAATAGCGATCAGCTTGTCCTTTGAACTTGTCGCAGAGCTCAGCGTTGGCCTTAGCTTGGTCTGCCCACCAGTCGGCGCTGTCAGACTCCTCCTTGAGCTTCTGTGCCAACTCTGCGTAGTTAGGACCGCTCTCCGGTTCATCGGCTCGGCGGGATAGGTCCTCAACCTTCTGCTTGAGTTCATTGCGTTCGGTGGCGGCAAGGTCGCGCTCAGCGGCGAGGGCTTTGAAGGCGGGGTCATCGCGAACGTTGGGGAGTTGTTCTGACGCAGCTTTGAGCTTTCCGATGTCCGAGGTGAGGCGTCGGATCTCTGTCAGCTTCTCCTTGTACAGGTTGCTGCTAACCATGCCAACTTGTAGTTGTTTACTGTTCGAAGTTTCATCAAGGGCTGCTTCAACATTCGCTAGTCGGTCTCGTAGAGCTTGAGTCTCTCTTCATTGCGGTCCACAGTCTGCAGATGCCTATTGATGGCGTCAGTGCAGTTGCGTAGGGAGACTAGCGTAGAGACAATAAATCGCCACCAGAAGTCGGGACGATCCTTCACGTTCTTCTGGAGGTTACTAGAGTTAGTGACAGTGAAGTCGTTGATGTTGTGGGTGATGTTGCCATCAGTGCGGATTCGGCCTGTGCTAAGGGAGTAAAAGGCATTGCTGTGCTCGTCAGGTTCGGGATCCTCTTGTAATTCGAACCACTCGGTGTCAACGGTATAACGGAGGTAAACGTAGTTAGAATCTTTGAGGTATTCGAGCAGGACGTCGTTGATTTCGATGCCGACAATCTCGCGTGTAGCAGTCATGGGCTCTAGGTCGCCGCTAGCTGATACTGATGGCTGGGATGACGGATGGGCTGCCAGAAGCATGCTCTCTCGGCGGTTGGAGAGGCAAGCTCGTACTGGTACGAGAGGCGGGCCCATCTGTGATTGAGTAGGATCCTGGGAAGCTTGCCCGAAGGTGGCACCGGTGGCTGAGGTACCTTGGGTATTCTGGGTATTGGCCGGGTTTGCCATCGCGATGATCTTTTCGTGTGTGTTGCGCAGGGCTGACCGTAGGGTCGCGCTTCTCGAAGCTCGATGCCTTGCCTTCTGCCTACTTGTCCGTTGATGTAGGTGGACCTGTCCTTTACCAGCGTTGGTGACAACCCCCACGAGCAATACTTGCCTGTTGAGCCTGGTGTCTCTGGTCTTTTCGTGTGTTGCGCAGGGCTTACCGTAGGGTCGCGCTTCTCGAAGCTCGATGCCTTGCCCTCTGCCTACTTGTCCGTTGATGTAGGTGGACCTGTCCTCTACCAGCGTTGGTGACAACCCTCACGAGCAATACTTGCTTGTTGAGCCTGGTGTCTCCACCCGTGGGCTTCTAGCGCAATACTTTGCGATCCTCGTCGTCAAGACCTAACCCGTCGCAGAACGTCTTGTTCTGCCCGATGTAGCAAGTCGCAGTTGCTCAATCGGCGGCGGCGCTCGGCGCGGACGGTGTTTCTGATAACTGAGCCTGATGCGAAGTATCCTAGGTATGTAGGGGTTGACACACAATAGTGTAAAGGCACTAGTACACTGCAATAGTTAGGATGCCTCTAATAAGTGAGATTGTGTGTACAGATCTATATACAAGTACGAGGGGAACTTTATTATTCCTCGCACGGGCCAACTGCCAGCGTGGCACGTGATTGTATGGCACGTGATCGCGTGAGGGATCGTAGGTTTGATCCATCACAACTTCTACTCTTACCTTCTTCTTTCTTTAATAATCTACTTTTCTTTCCTCTCTTTCTCTTTATCCTTTCTTCTTCTAATATACCTCTTTCCTTATCTACTTCGTCTTAATTTCTAACTATCTTCTTTTATACTCTTCTTATTTATTTTCTCTTTTCGTTTACCTCCTTCTTTTCTTTCTATCCTCCTATACTTCTTCGATTCTCTTCTTCTTCTTTACTTCTCTCTACTTTTATATTTCTTCTTTCTTTTATCTTATACTTGTTAAACTTCTTCTCTCTACTCTACCCTCTCCTCTACCCTTTTTGTGATACCTTACAGCTTACTCTTACTCTCTCTCTCTTCTTTCTCTACTCTCTACTCTACAATTTACCCTCTGCGCCCCTTAATCTATCTTACCTTGATAAAACTCCTCTTCTTACTCTCTTTCTTTGCCTTTACCTCTATCTCTCTTGTATTTTCTTTCTCTACTATTATTTTGCGTCTACAACTCGCGCCCTCTCTTATCTATCTACCTCTAAAATATAATATTCTCTTATATTCTTTTCTACTACTCTCGCTTTTTATTATTATTACCGCAACGGCCGGCTTCTTGAAACTTAACCTCTTTTCCTCTGCCCTACCCTCTCCCTTCGCCCTTCCGCCTACTCTCAATCCCCTCTTTCTTGCTTTCTATTAAACTCTCTTGTATTTCCTCCTCCCTAAAATCCCTAACCTTACCCTCAATCTCTCCCTTACCCTCAATCTCTCCCTTACCCTCTCTTACCCTCAATCTCCCTTACCCTCAATCTCTCCCTTACCCTCAATCTCTCCCTTACCCTCTCCCTCTACTACTACACCTCCCCTCTTTTCCTCTCTCAACTTCTTTTACTCCTCTAACTTCCCTTTCCTCTCTCTTGATCTACTTTACTTTCCCTATTTCCTCTTCTTTCTACCTCTTTCTCTCCTACTTACCTCACTCCCTACTCCTTCCTTTTTCTCTCCTTCTACTAACCCTTTCGAATTTTTACTTTTAACTCTACTCTCTAACCTTTCTCTTCCTACTCCTTACTCATTACCTCTTCTCACCCTTTTTCTCTTTCTTCTCCGACTTTCTTTACTCACTCTACTTCTCTTTTCTACTACCTACTACTCCTCTTTACTTCCTTTCTATACTTCTTTCTTCTACTACTACCTACTTTACTCTCTCTTACCGCTTTCACTACTTCTACTTCTACTCTTACCCTTTTCTTTACTCTTGCTCTCTTTCTTGCTCTCTTTCTTCTTCACTTCTACTTCTCATTTTCCTTTTTCTCTCTCTTCCTTTCCTTTACTTCTGCTCTTACTCTTACTCTTTATTACTATTCTATTCTCTTATATCTATTTTCTTACTTTTCTATATTATATTAACTATCATCTCTCTCTTCTTCACTCTTTCTCTCTTCTTATATCTCTTCTCTTTTTTCTCTTTTACTATCTCTTCTATCCTCTTCTATTATCCCTACTCCCTTACCCTTCTTACTCTCCCTAACCCTGTAACCTTTCTTTATTTCTCTACTTCTCTTCTTCTACTACCTACTACTTCTCTTTACTTACCTACTTTCTTTACTTTTCCTTCTGCGTTTTACTCTCTCTTACCGTTTTTATTACCTACTCCCTCTCTTCCTTTACCACTTCTACTCCTTCTTAACTTCCTACACTCTCTACTATCTACTCTTTACTCTACTCTTTACTCTACTCTTTACACGCTACTATCTACCCTTATAACACATACTCCTCTTCTTTATAATACCTTACTTATCTCTTCCTAACACTCCCCTTTCTCTTTATATCCTACTTACCTATGAAACCCTCTCTTCGCCCTACCTACTTGTGAAACCTCCTCTTCCCCCTTACTACTTGTTTCGCCTCCTTGTCTGTCCTATCTGCCCCGTCTGACTTGCTGTACTGCGCCCCGGAACTCACTCCACCGCCTGCGTTCCTATAACCTAATTAATCCTACAATAACTACTCTTACTCCACCCTTTTTGTAACACCTTACGGGTCCACCCACACCCCTCTACTCTCTCCTCTACTCTTACTCTACCCTCTTTGTGACACCTTACGGCTTACTCTTACTCTCCTCTTCTTTTCCTACTTCTCCCTTTCTCCTCCTAAATACTTCTTAACCCTAAAAACGGGGTGTTACTACTTATACGCCCTATCTAACTTCTTTTAACTCCTTACTCTCTACTCTTACACCCTACCCCTCTACTTCGCTCTACAACTCTGCGTCCTCTAAACCTACCTTATCTTATAAAAATTCTATTCTAACTCTCTTTCTAACCCTTTACCTCTACCTCTCTTGTATTTTCTTTCTCTACCCTCCTTTTGCGCCCCTAAATCCCGCCCCCTCTTACCTATTTACCCCTAACATATAATCCTCTCTTATATTCTCTTCTACTACTCTCGCCTTTGCATCTTCCTTACCGCAACCGGCGGCCTTCTTTAAACTCTACCTCTTTTCCTCTTTTCCTCTGCCCTATGCTCTTGCTTTACGCTTCTGCCTACTCTGAAACCCCTCTTTCTTATTTTCTAGTAAACTCTCTTATATTTCCTCCTCTCTAAAACCCCCTATATATTATTTACTATCCACTTTATTATTCTTAACTCTTTTTACTTACTTTCTCTAGTTATCTTCTTATACTATAATACCTAACCCTCTTTACCCTCCCTGATCCTCTCTCCTCCTGATCCTCTCTACCCTCCCTGATCCTCTCTACCCT
>NW_027094004.1:0-22212 GCF_003171515.1 Pyrenophora tritici-repentis
GGTAGGAGATGGTTCCATTGGTTCTGCAGGAGATGGTTCCATTCGTTCGGTAGGAGTTGGTTCCATTCGTTCGCAGGAGATAATTCTAGATCCTTCCTAGGTCTTCCTCTTGGTTTTCGGTCTGGCATCGTATTCTGCGTTCCTTGTGGTCCAGCTGGTATGTTTCGCAGTCGTAGTTCAACTTTCCTCCAGGGGTGTATTCGTCCTGACAATCGGCTTGTCCTTGAGGTGTATCCAAGCTCTGGCGAATAGAACTTGAACTGCTTATTTGTTGTCTCAGAATATCCATAAATACCAATTCTGCCACGGTCCACGAGCTTGTCATGTCGTTGGTCTGCTGGAATCGTTTTAGGGTTGATGTACGAATAGCATTTGCTCCCCATACACGGATGTGGTCAATGGATGGTTTCGTTCCTGTGAATGCCTCTTCAGGACTGACTTGCTTTCCATTGATCATAGGTCCTGTGTTTGTACGGTTGCGTAGGTATGCGTCTGCTTCGACAGCTTCATCCCAAAACTCAATTGGTAAACCAGCGTCTTTCAACATTGCTCTCATATCAGCTTCAGCAGTTTGGATGTTTCGCTCGGCTGGTCCATTCTGGTGTGAGGAAGCAATTGTTGTAGGCTGAATTTCCACGCCTTGTGTAACTCTCCATTCCTCAGCTTGCTGTAGAAGTTCTGGTGCATTGTCGGTTCCAGCAGCTTTGACTTTCTCGCCAGTTTGATGTTCTACAAAGGTCTTCCAGATTCGGAGTTCCCGTTGTGCGTCTCCTTTTTCTTCAGCGGGATAACCCAGTTTTTCCGCGTGTAGCTATCAATATTTGGAGGAACCACCTGTTTCCTCGTAGAGATGTTGGAAAGGGTCCAGCAATGTCAAACTGTACTAAGGCTAGCTTCGTGGCCTTGTGCTCTCTTAGCTGCTTAGGGATGCTGTTCTTCATCTTTGTCAGGGAACACACTTCGCAGATTTCAATCTTCTCTGGAACTTGAATCTTCTTCTGGAGAGTTGTAACTTCGTGGAGTTTGGCAATCTTTGTAGGTCCTAGGTGTGCGAAACGTCTGTGATACAGCAGGTATCTCTCCTTTTCATTAACCTTAAGCTCGCTCTTAACTGGTGTATGGGGTTCCGTGCCTAGGAATGCTGTCTCGTGGTATCCATCGGCAATGTGTGACACTACGTAGAGGCCGTCGTCCATAGTTGCTTTAATAATGATCTCCTTTCCTAGTTTGAAGCATAGTACGTGTGAATTGAAACGACCCTTCAGGCCTGCTGCGCAAATTCTTCTCCCTGATAACAAATTGACTCCAAGGTTAGGTACAAGCAGTACTTCTGACAACCATGTCGACGATCCGTCTTTACACACCACTTGAGCTTCTCCTTTCCAGTCTGCATATAATTCTCCCCCTCCAACCCGAACTAGTCTTCGCTTGATCTTCATCATTCGTCTAAACAATGAGGGTTGGTCAGACATGTGGGAGGAGGCGCCAGTGTCGGCAGCCCAAGTAGATGGAGAGGCCTTACCGACAATGTCTTTTGAGAGACGGCATGTCTCAATTTCCTCGGGTTCAGAGTCTGAGGTCTCGGATAATTCATCTGACTCTGAATTGACTTCTTCGGCTCCATATGCTTTGCCAGTCTTTTTGTGAGAATTCCTTTGCTTGAGTGTCTTAATAGGCGGCTTAGATGATTTCTTAGCGTCGTATTCCTTAAGGAGCTTTCGAGCTCTCTCACGTCTTGGACAGTCTCGTACGCCATGGGCTCCGTCACAAAGGAAGCATTGGACCATAAACTTAGTACCAGATTCGGAGTCAGACGATAGTGGTGAGCTCTTGTGATTTCGGCGCTTGTAAGGCGGAACATACTTCTCCGTCTTCCGGAATGCTGGGAGAGCTTTTTCGTCGGCGTCTTGCTGGTCTCGAACCTCCTTCTCTTCCAGAAACTTAAGTTTCTGTTCAACCGTAAGGTTAAGTTGGGCGTTTAAGGTGTCAATCGTAGTCTTAAATTCTTTCGGGAGTGATCTAATAAGAACGAGTAGTAGTGCAGAGTCCTTGTAAGCTCCGTTGGTGTCAGCGTCTGCTGCTACGAGTTTGCGTCGGTATTCCTTTAGCTTTTCCCATGATCCAACAATTGTGTTCCCAGGATTGAATGTGAACGTTTGAATTCTGGTCATGTAAATGTTGGCGGTTGTGGCGTCAGTTTGGGTGTACTTCTTTTGTAGGTAGGCCCAGAACTGGAAGGCAGTGTCGTATTCGTCAATAAGGGCTTGGTCATCTTCAGTAAGCGACCGAAACAAGAGATCGATTGCAGTGGCTTCATCTTCTAGGTACTTGTCTCTTTTTTCAATGTTGACGCGGATCTTAGTATGCTTGTCTGCTTCAGCAATTTCCAACTCTTCCATAGCCTCCGTTAGTTCACCGGCTATTGCTATTTGGCAGTGCTGTACCAGGTTTTTCTCGCAGACATAGAAGACTTTCTTCCCCTTAAGCTTGACCTTGTTTCGGCGGAACCAAGTATCGTGGTTTTCAGCTGTAAGTTGGGGAATCTTCCATTCTTCCTTCTCTACAGCCATCTTGTGTGTTTTGAGTTGGTGAGACTATTATGCGAGCAAGGTACGTGGTATGATGCTAAGAGTGTAGGTGATGCGGGCGATGCGGGCGATACAGGCGATGCGGGCGATGCGGGCGATCCGGGTGATATTCTGCGGGCGGTGCAGTCGTTATCGGTTCTCGGGTGTAGAGACGGTGTATTTAAGTGTGATTGCGTGTTAACCGCGTTGTACACGACTTCTTTTCTTTTCTGATTCCTTCTTGAATCTAAGTCCTTCGTGACTTGGGTGGATGTTTTGATTCCTTCTTGAATCTGAGTCCTTCGTGACTCGGGTAGGTGTTTGAAAACAATAACGTTGGGTTAGGCAACCGGGCTCATAACCTGTTAGAACAAGGTCTCCTCTGGTGGTATGACTACCATAGGCGACCGAGTAGAGGTACGAAAGGTAACCCTGTATTGGATTGAACTTCACTAAGAGCTATTGTTCTATCTACTTGTTGTTATGATGATCTTAGGACGTACATGACAGATCATCATTCCGCGTCGGTCCTTCTGCTCGGGCTTACTCCACGAACCTCACCTCGCCGACCTGGACTGAACCTAACATATTCTTAACACTCCCCCTCAGGGCAGGTCCGGTCCAAGGACAACTCCTAATTGGTTCTTGAATCTCTCGAATGCGACTCGCTGCAATGGCTTTGTCATTCCATCAGCCACCATGTCTGCAGTTGGAACGTAGGCCACATCGAGTTTGCCTTGTTCTGCTAGGTCTCGGATAAAATGATAACAGACGTCGATGTGCTTTGATCTTTCGTGAAGGTGAGGGTTCTTTGTAAGTGCAATGGCACCCTGGTTGTCTCCTAGCATCTGGACCTTGTTGGTGTCTTTTCCAATGTACTTTGGGAACCCAAGATCTCTAAACATTTGAGCAATCCACTGGCCTTGCTTGCAGCATGTTGATAGTGCGATGTATTCAGATTCGCAGCTTGACGTTGCAACAGACCGTTGCTTCTTGCTAGACCATGATATTGGACCTCCGTAGAACATTGCAGTGCTCCCTGAAACGCTCTTTCGGTCTACCATGTCGCTTGCCCAGTCAGCATCAGAGTAGATGACAAATTGCGAGTGTACTCCCCCTGGTCCGTAGCGTAGCTTCAATGTCACTGTCGACCTTAGATATCGTAGCAGGTTCTTCAACGCATGGCCATGGTGTTCTGCTGGATCGCTCATGTATTGGCTTAGCTTTCCGAGGGTGAATGCAATGTCTGGACGTGTAAGAACCATAGCAAACATAAGGCTCCCTATCACTTGCTGGTATTCAGTGATGTCGATTCGGGTGTCGTTGTCAGTGGCTGGCCTAAATGAAGTGTAATCTGCAGATGGAATCTTCTTGTCTCTGTGTTGTTTGCTAGACATTCCAAACTTGTCAAGTACTGCGTGTAGGTACTGTTCTTGATCGAGGTAGATTGTGCGGCGCTTTCTGTCTCGCGTAACTCGTACTCCAAGGATCTTATGAATCTCCCCCAGGTTCTTGGTGTTGAATCTTCCAGAAAGCTTCTCGTAGAACCAATCAATTTGAGCTCGATCTTTTGCAGCAGCAGCAATGTCATCAACGTAGACGAGGATACGGAGTTGTTTTTCTTTGTGGATAAACATGCACGGGTCTGCGAGGCTTTGTACGAATCCCCATGCCAGAAGTTCTTTCTTTATCAACAAGTTCCAGTCGCGAGCAGCCTGTTTGAGTCCGTATAAGCTGCGGAGAACTCTAAGGACGTATCCTTTTTTGACTTCTACTCCTTGGGGTTGCTTAAGAAAGATCTCTTCCTTCAAGTGCGACTCTGTGAATGCATTCTTAATGTCAAAGTGGAAACATTCCAGGTTTTCCGCTGCGACAGTGGCCATAAACAGACGTAAGGTGTCCATGCGGACTGTCGGGGCAAAAGTCTCGTTGTAGTCTGTTCCGTGTGCTTGCGTAAAACCTCTTGCCACAAGGCGTGCCTTAAACCTCTCAACAGTCCCGTCGAGATTCGTTTTGACTGTAAAAACCCACTTTGAATCAACCATGTTCGCGTCTTTTGGCTTTGGAACTTCCTCCCAGGTTCGATTCTCTATTAACGCGATTATCTCTTCAAGTATTGCTGCTTTCCATTGCTTTCCATACTTTGGGTCGTTGATAGCTTGCTCGTGTGTCTGGGGGATCTGGATTCCTGCGATCTCGGTTGCTGCGAAAGCCTTCTCAGATAGTCGTGTTTGCTCTTCTGTAAGGCCAACTTGGGCTAGCATAGCTTTAACGATCTTGCTAAATCTCTCGTCCTCAACAATCTCTTCGTTAGACCTCTTCCGTTTGGCTTGTCTAGTGAAGTATCGTGGAATCTCCTTTTCTCGTACAGACTGGGTACACGGTTCTTCGGGCCCCTCTTCGTTCACAAGATTAGGAACCCGCTCATCAGATGGTGCAGTAGGAGGAATAGTAGTTAGCCTCCTTGGTCTTCCTCTGTGACGCTTCACTGGTTCATGAGTTAGCTCTGCCGAAGATGGTTCCATTAGGTTCTCGGAAACTGGTTCTATTGGTTCTGCAGGAGATGGTTCCATTGGTTCGGTAGGAGATGGTTCCATTGGTTCTGCAGGAGATGGTTCCATTCGTTCGGTAGGAGTTGGTTCCATTCGTTCGGCAGGAGATAATTCTAGATCCTTCCTAGGTCTTCCTCTTGGTTTTCGGTCTGGCATCGTATTCTGCGTTCCTTGTGGTCCAGCTGGTATGTTTCGCAGTCGTAGTTCAACTTTCCCTCCAGGGGTGTATTCGTCCACTGACAATCGGCTTGTCCTTGAGGTGTATCCAAGCTCTGGCGAATAGAACTTGAACTGCTTATTTGTTGTCTCAGAATATCCCATAAATACTCCAATTCTGCCACGGTCCACGAGCTTGTCATGTCGTTGGTCTGCTGGAATCGTTTTAGGGTTGATGTACGAATAGCATTTGCTCCCCCATACACGGATGTGGTCAATGGATGGTTTCGTTCCTGTGAATGCCTCTTCAGGACTGACTTGCTTTCCATTGATCATAGGTCCTGTGTTTGTACGGTTGCGTAGGTATGCGTCTGCTTCGACAGCTTCATCCCAAAACTCAATTGGTAAACCAGCGTCTTTCAACATTGCTCTCATATCAGCTTCAGCAGTTTGGATGTTTCGCTCGGCTGGTCCATTCTGGTGTGAGGAAGCAATTGTTGTAGGCTGAATTTCCACGCCTTGTGTAACTCTCCATTCCTCAGCTTGCTGTAGAAGTTCTGGTGCATTGTCGGTTCCAGCAGCTTTGACTTTCTCGCCAGTTTGATGTTCTACAAAGGTCTTCCAGATTCGGAGTTCCCGTTGTGCGTCTCCCTTTTTCTTCAGCGGGATAACCCAGTTTTTCCGCGTGTAGCTATCAATAATTTGGAGGAACCACCTGTTTCCTCGTAGAGATGTTGGAAAGGGTCCAGCAATGTCAAACTGTACTAAGGCTAGCTTCGTGGCCTTGTGCTCTCTTAGCTGCTTAGGGATGCTGTTCTTCATCTTTGTCAGGGAACACACTTCGCAGATTTCAATCTTCTCTGGAACTTGAATCTTCTTCTGGAGAGTTGTAACTTCGTGGAGTTTGGCAATCTTTGTAGGTCCTAGGTGTGCGAAACGTCTGTGATACAGCAGGTATCTCTCCTTTTCATTAACCTTAAGCTCGCTCTTAACTGGTGTATGGGGTTCCGTGCCTAGGAATGCTGTCTCGTGGTATCCATCGGCAATGTGTGACACTACGTAGAGGCCGTCGTCCATAGTTGCTTTAATAATGATCTCCTTTCCTAGTTTGAAGCATAGTACGTGTGAATTGAAACGACCCTTCAGGCCTGCTGCGCAAATTCTTCTCCCTGATAACAAATTGACTCCAAGGTTAGGTACAAGCAGTACTTCTGACAACCATGTCGACGATCCGTCTTTACACACCACTTGAGCTTCTCCTTTCCAGTCTGCATATAATTCTCCCCCCAACCCGAACTAGTCTTCGCTTGATCTTCATCATTCGTCTAAACAATGAGGGTTGGTCAGACATGTGGGAGGAGGCGCCAGTGTCGGCAGCCCAAGTAGATGGAGAGGCCTTACCGACAATGTCTTTTGAGAGACGGCATGTCTCAATTTCCTCGGGTTCAGAGTCTGAGGTCTCGGATAATTCATCTGACTCTGAATTGACTTCTTCGGCTCCATATGCTTTGCCAGTCTTTTTGTGAGAATTCCTTTGCTTGAGTGTCTTAATAGGCGGCTTAGATGATTTCTTAGCGTCGTATTCCTTAAGGAGCTTTCGAGCTCTCTCACGTCTTGGACAGTCTCGTACGCCATGGGCTCCGTCACAAAGGAAGCATTGGACCATAAACTTAGTACCAGATTCGGAGTCAGACGATAGTGGTGAGCTCTTGTGATTTCGGCGCTTGTAAGGCGGAACATACTTCTCCGTCTTCCGGAATGCTGGGAGAGCTTTTTCGTCGGCGTCTTGCTGGTCTCGAACCTCCTTCTCTTCCAGAAACTTAAGTTTCTGTTCAACCGTAAGGTTAAGTTGGGCGTTTAAGGTGTCAATCGTAGTCTTAAATTCTTTCGGGAGTGATCTAATAAGAACGAGTAGTAGTGCAGAGTCCTTGTAAGCTCCGTTGGTGTCAGCGTCTGCTGCTACGAGTTTGCGTCGGTATTCCTTTAGCTTTTCCCATGATCCAACAATTGTGTTCCCAGGATTGAATGTGAACGTTTGAATTCTGGTCATGTAAATGTTGGCGGTTGTGGCGTCAGTTTGGGTGTACTTCTTTTGTAGGTAGGCCCAGAACTGGAAGGCAGTGTCGTATTCGTCAATAAGGGCTTGGTCATCTTCAGTAAGCGACCGAAACAAGAGATCGATTGCAGTGGCTTCATCTTCTAGGTACTTGTCTCTTTTTTCAATGTTGACGCGGATCTTAGTATGCTTGTCTGCTTCAGCAATTTCCAACTCTTCCATAGCCTCCGTTAGTTCACCGGCTATTGCTATTTGGCAGTGCTGTACCAGGTTTTTCTCGCAGACATAGAAGACTTTCTTCCCCTTAAGCTTGACCTTGTTTCGGCGGAACCAAGTATCGTGGTTTTCAGCTGTAAGTTGGGGAATCTTCCATTCTTCCTTCTCTACAGCCATCTTGTGTGTTTTGAGTTGGTGAGACTATTATGCGAGCAAGGTACGTGGTATGATGCTAAGAGTGTAGGTGATGCGGGCGATGCGGGCGATACAGGCGATGCGGGCGATGCGGGCGATCCGGGTGATATTCTGCGGGCGGTGCAGTCGTTATCGGTTCTCGGGTGTAGAGACGGTGTATTTAAGTGTGATTGCGTGTTAACCGCGTTGTACACGACTTCTTTTCTTTTCTGATTCCTTCTTGAATCTAAGTCCTTCGTGACTTGGGTGGATGTTTTGATTCCTTCTTGAATCTGAGTCCTTCGTGACTCGGGTAGGTGTTTGAAAACAATAACGTTGGGTTAGGCAACCGGGCTCATAACCTGTTAGAACAAGGTCTCCTCTGGTGGTATGACTACCATAGGCGACCGAGTAGAGGTACGAAAGGTAACCCTGTATTGGATTGAACTTCACTAAGAGCTATTGTTCTATCTACTTGTTGTTATGATGATCTTAGGACGTACATGACAGATCATCATTCCGCGTCGGTCCTTCTGCTCGGGCTTACTCCACGAACCTCACCTCGCCGACCTGGACTGAACCTAACATATTCTTAACACTACGAGTAATTATTAATAATATTGACGACGCGATCGACGCGATAATTGACCTAGGTACCGCTAACAGCTACGATGACGACGAGTTTAAATAATAGAAGCGCAACGAGCTATGCGCTGCAAAGGGTAGCGAGCACGCAAGAAACCCTATTAAATACTGGCTAGAGTTGCAGGATCGCTACCCTAACCTTAGCAAGCTCGCCCTTGACGTACTCTCTATCCTAGCTTTAAGCTGTGAGTGTGAGCGCTGCTTTAATGAGCTTGGCGACCTGCTAGAGCCTCGCTGATAAGGTATCTCACCCGAGCTTTTAGCGGAAATACAATATACAAGGAGGTGGAGAAAGGTCGGCTTAGGCTGCAACAACGAGGTGGACGAGAAGGTGGTTAGCAACGAGCAATTGGACGCTAAATACGGGCTGGATACATAGGTCGACGGCTAAGAAACTCAATACTAAGTTTTCTATACAATTGTCCCAATTAGGCGTCAAGCCCATCAAGCCCATTAAGCCGGCCGACCCTCCGCAGCTAATCAAGCCATCCAGCCGGCCGGCTTCTGCCAAAAAGCCGGCTGGCTGGATTGTTGACAACTATGTTGGGGCCCACTGCATTGGGCAGCGCATATGGAGAACACAAATGCCGTGGATCATCTACTCGAACAAGGAGCAGACGTGGATGCGCTGGACATGTTTGGATATGAAGACGAACAGGCTCAGACATGTCTTTCGATGGCTATGTTTCGGGGTAGCGCAATGATGGTGAAACATCTTCTCAGCAAGGGCGCTGACCCATCTAGGGCTGATAAGAAAGGTCGCACGCCCTTACACATGCTCGCTGGCGACTCCAGGATGCAGAACAGATTGTTTGACATTCCGAAAAATCTCCTCCAGTGGTGTCAGCACAGAAGTTTTGATGCATGCTTGAAGCAGCTGGGGACTTGTGTCAATGTAATATTGTGGTTTTCGAAATACCTTGAGCCGCCTGGATCTGGTTAGCTTGGTGCCCAAGAACATCAACTCCCATAGTAATTTGTTAGTAAATTAATGCAGCAGCCGTTTCCCACCTCCAGAAGCCCATGAAGCTAGTCCTGTACTCTAAATCGTTCGTGTATAGCGTTTTGTTTGTGTGGAGCTTGTTGCGAGCTCAATCTAGCTGCTGTTGGGATGCCGCCCAAGCGCCAGCGTAAGCCGAAGCAGCCATTCGATCAAGGCGTTAACCCGTCCTCCCAGAAGCGTAGAGCGCCAGCAACTAGACAAAATCCTACCCATTTAACGCCTAAACGTGTCCGCCGTGAGGCGCTGCCGTCGCCTCCAGCGACTGCCCCGCCGCGCCGTCAAAGCCCGTTGTCCGAGCCTGAGCTGCAAGCCACCCAAACAGCTGCCTCCGCGCAAGCTGAAGATATCGTTGGCGAGGATGAGGATACTTTCGAGGATGGAGATGGCGATCCGCTGCCTGAGGATGAGGATGAGATCGCTGCTAAGGGCGCTGCCGGTAGTGTTGAGGATGAGGGAGAGCCAGCGTACCGACGTCAAGAAGGCACTCCATGGCTGCCTCGCTCATCGCAAGCGCTAGAGGATGAGGTTAATCCTGTACTGCGCGTTAGGTGGAGGGCTTGCCTTGGTGGTGATATGGAGAAACACTTTATTCCTGAAGCTGCCGATAGCGAGCACGGCGTACGGCTGTACTCGCTGCATTTCGACGACCTATGGCAGTGGGTAGATGACGTTGTTGCAGAATTACGGCCAAAAAGAGCGAAGATCTCATCTGTTTGCACTGTTGTTTACCCAGCTAAGCAGGCCAAACGCGAGCGCGCGATAAAGCGATTGCGGCGAGGTGTTGATGCAACGTGGAATAGCTTTCAGCGCCTTGTTGTAGAGGTTGATAACTATGTCAGCGAGCCAGTAAACGTCGATTTCGAGCTCATCTTGGCTGAAATTCCAGGGGAGCAGCAGCCGTTGCCAACGGTTGTCGACGGTCCTCGTCGACGCACCGCAACGGTGATTCAAGAGGAGGGGCTTGCTGGTGTAATAGCAGCTGAACAAGCAGGTAGCGGGCATGCTATTGCTATCCGGGATAGATGGCGCTGTACAGATACCCATTGCGAGAACTATCCTTATTGCTGCTGGATGGCGCCAACAGCGAGGCAGCCAGCGCGCTTCGAAGATCACCTCTTTGTCAACGGCAACATTATCTCCATGTGGGCAAGAGCAATTACAGCGAGAAGGGCAACGTACGATGAGCCATCTGATGATGTACGGCTTGCAATTTTGAGAGCAAAGGACCTGCGGGTGCATGAGAAAACGCGCAAGTTGCGGGCGGCTGGAGATGGCGACGATGATATCAAAAGCTTAACAAAACTGCTCATCGTTGGACAGCTTGAGCGGATGAACAGGCAACCTCAACAGGAGTCTAACTTGCAGGCAGCTGCACCAACGATAACAAGAGCTGAGGTATCTAGTGCATCTCAGTGGGCGCCTATCCGATATGATCATGAGCAGGAGATTAACGAGCATACTAGTAATTTCTTTAACTACCTTAAGTTAAAATTTCCTACAGTTGGAGAGGACATTAACGAGCTTTATAAGACTCTTGTTATTGACGGAGCTATGGATATCAACCTCTTGATGCAGCCATCTGGTGATATCTTGAAGTTGTGGACGCAGCATTTCAAGCAGCCTCCTGGCTGGTTTTTCACGCTACAAAACACTGCAAAAGAATGGCAAGCTGGGTACCAGGGTCTCACAGATCGTAACTGGAGACGAGTCGAACGTTGTAAGAAAAGAGAGGAGATTGCGCGCAAGAAATTGGTGGTTGAACCGTCTAGCAGTGTTGTGGAGGATGATGGCGAGAATGCTTGAAGCTTAGTGGCCTGAGCGTTTTTGGTGACAGCGGCCCGTGCCCGCTATAGTGTTGAGGTTTTTCAGGCGTTTCAAATGCGCTGCAACAATAGTCTATTTGGATAGCCCTATGTACAACACTACAACGTTATGCGATTATAACAGGTTAACTTCCTAAGATAGTTCTATATGTATAGAAATAGCTCTTATTTTTTTAGAATTATTAAATCGCTTTTGTGGGTTGCGCATTAAGGTGTAATCGTTCGCATTTGTATGGTATCATCTACCTATAGAAACGTACTGTGGCATCCATTTAAAAGCACAATTAATAGGGATAGCCACACCTATGGAACCAGCTTCTGCAGTTAATATTACAGCACACCAGCTGCGCTGCATACTCAAGAAAGACCCCAAAGTCAATGAAGTTCTCCGCTTGCGCTGAATTCCTTTTCATCCACCCCTTGAGCTGCTTAAAGCTCTTCTCGATGGGGTTGAAATCTGGTGAGTATGGCGGCAGATACTCAAGGAGTACTCCAGCACTTTGGCAAAGCACCCGTACACGCTCTGATCGATGGATGGAGGCGTTATCAAGCACGATTACTGAGGCTGGCCCTGGGTGAGGATTGCAGAACGGCAGCACTTGAAACTCTAAGAAGTCTTCTAGGATCTCAGATGTAATCGCGCCTTGAAAGATCTTATAGCTTATGTAGCCATCTATCGTCATGGCTGGCAGCAGCGACCACCGTTCTGATCGCCTGAAGCTGTGTGATAGCTCCACCGGCTCCCCGATTGGAGACCAGCCATACTTGCGGTCGCCCGTACGCTCATTGCAGGCGCTCTCGTCCAACGCAACGATCTGCTCCGCCTTATAGTGTTGCGCCATCCTGGCAAGATAGAGGCGGCGGAGTGGCTCACTCTGCTCCTTTGCCCGCTTTGTTGCAAGCTTGCGAGACCATCTCATCTTCTCTAGCTCTCGGTAAACGCTCGCAAGGCTTATCCTAACGTCGTACTCGTCGTACAAGAAGTCCCTCATCTCATCCATGTATGCGCCCGGTGAGCCATTGAGGTATGCCTGAAGGCCTTCGCGCTGAGCTTGCCGGAGTATAGATGGCCGCCCAAGTCGAACGCAGCGCGGCGGATAAGGCACGCCCCAAAACTCTAAGCTCAACCTCAGCTTTGCTACTGTGTTACGGCTCGCACCTGTAGCTCTAGAGATGGCTCGATCACTTTCGCAGGCAGCAATTCGGTCGAGGATAGCCTGGAGAACAGCGGGCTGCAAGCGGTGGCCGGTGCCTGGCATCGCGATGAGATGGGCTCGAGAAAATTGCAACACCAAAAACGCGAGTCAGTAGAGGCGATCGCAGCAAACAATGAACTTCAAATACGTTGTGGGTGTTAGAAAGCGTGGCTGCATCGATTTACTAACAAATTACTATAGGAGTTGATGTTCTTGGCCACCAAGCCAACCAGATCCAGGTGGCTCAAGGTATTTCGAGAAACACCCATAAAGGCGTCGGGCGCTCCACTTGAAAGCATGAGACAAGGCAGCAACACAACTCCGCTTATGGGCAAACGATGAGGATGAGATGTCGTTGGCATTCGCATTCCGACGCTTAGTCGTGGATGAGTTGAAGCGAATGGCCTTTGCTTCTGGGGCCGCGGTTGATTGATCTCTTGTGCTGCTATACCTACGAGAGGGTACATCTACTCTAGACCTGGGTCCATCGGAAGCTCGGTATATAGGTGTTGCGTCTCTAATTCCCGTATTGCTGGTGGTATTGACCAACCTATGCGGCTATTTCGTATTCTCTCGTTTTCTTCTTCGGTTTCGTCGTCAAATTGATATGTATGCTGCCACAGTTCGTAGTAAGGCTGATCCTCGACATCAAATTCTTCAACCCCGTACATACCAGGCACTTCCTTCTCGCGTTGCTTGATGTCAGGTGCACGATCCCGTCGTTGAAGTTGCTTTCCCGTCTGCGCATCTGCGGCAATCAGGCGCTGAGAGATCTTTTGGAAGGTCATGTACCGGCTCTTTGCAGCATACACGTTGTTATCAGAACTCTCAGACTGCTTGAACTCATCCCCAAATCCATCATTGTGAAATATGGCATCGATTATCTGGTCGGACCTTTTCGGCAGTCGGCCACGCTCTCGAGCAAAGTTCGTCCACAAACCCAGGCGCATACCGTTTCCACTGTCCAAGGCAATGTCTAAAGCCGTCATCCCCTCTCTACCAGAGTCGTTTACATCAATTCCATTTTCGATGGCGTATTCCACGCTACGAATGTAGCAGTTATAACACATGGCCATGAAAGCTGTCCGAGCTGTAACGCCGTGTTTGGACTCATTCAGGATTCCGGCTCTAGATGTTCCTGGTAGACTTTCCAAATATAACTCCATAATTTGGAGACACGCTTCGTCCCAGATTTCTCGATTGTTTGCTGCGTAGAACAAAACGTCCCGGCCGTAGGTGTCTCTCGTGGTTATTGTGGCGCCTTTCTTTTGTAACCATGTCAAACCCTCCAGGTAATCCAAACCAGAAGCGTTAAGACTAATCCAGAGCAGCGGTAATGACATTCCAAATTCGTCCTGCACATCCAAACTGCCTTTGTATCGGGGGGATGTCAGGATAGTGTTGATCTTTTCCTTCTACGCCGGAGAGTAGCTTTGCAAAGCATGGTTTGTGATCGCTTTTCACGAAAGCGTGGTCTCTAGAGTAGCACCAATGAGTTTCTCTAGGGCGATGAAGTATCCCTCAGGGTATGCCAGGCTCTTTGGCTCTATCTCGAGCCACTTCTGCAACGAAACCAGCTTTGACCACTTGCTATCAACGTTTGCATCTGCACCTGCATTCAGCAGAGCGAATACTGCGCAGACCTGTTGATCGTATATGGCGTCAGCTCGAAATCCTTCTCTAAGCATCGTATCACGCACTTCGCAAATGCGGTACCAGCGTACTTTGGCATCTTAGTTTTCGCCTCCTTAACTAGCGTGTTTCTCACTTCCCAAGCCTCGTTGACCCTCTCCTTGCCGTTCAGCTTCAGCTGCTTTGGAAGTATGTCCTCAACGCACCTGGATCGACCCAGCTCGAAGAGCACAGTACCAACTGCATACAGATCATGATACAGTTTAAACGTTTCAATCTCGTCCGGCAAGCCTTGACGGCCTGGATGGCGATACATGTCGTTCTCGTAATCATTTGATCTCAGGCGCTCAGAATGTGTATCATATTTGCGGGAGAACTCGAAGCCTTTCAGGTAGGGCGTTGGATTTTTTTGTGGTGACTTGTCCCGTTGGTAGCAGATCTAGAGTCCATGAAGATAATGTTGGAGGGATTGATGTTCTTGTGGACCCAGCCGCGAATGTGCAGATTGAAGGTAGTGTGCGCGATTCGATAGGCAATGTAGTATAGTTGCTCGAAAGGTATTGCCCATTTTTCAGTGATTCGGTGATGGTTCCACACCCCAAGTGTACTGAATAGACTCTCTTTGTCCTGAAGACGGTTTTGGAGCTGCCTGGGAATGTCGTATATGAGCACAAAGCGTTTGTTGTCTGTATCATGCTTCCAGTCTATGCATGGGAGTACCGATAGAGGAGGCTGAAGAGCGCCGCGCAAGGCTGCGGGTTCCGTCGATGTAGACGTAAGTTTCTTCAGCTGAGTTGCTAATTGTTGGACTTTTGATTTGATTGTTCCGATCGCATCGGCATCGACGTCGTGCGCATATTCCCGATACTCAATGATAACCTGTTTGAAGCCCTCTCCAACTATGGGCTGGTATTTCGCAACGATTATAATATCCGAGATCTCATCGTGCTTCTTTTTACCTTCGTTCTTTCCGTCTCCATTCTTTCCTTCCTCATTATTTTCATCTTTGTTCTTTCTATCATGATTCACTTTGATCGTACCCTTTGATTGTTCCAACAGGTCGTCTTGCCCTGCCTCGTGGCAACGCCGCATCTGAGCTACAAAGCTCAGGCCTAATTGCTTCGCTGCGTCACTGCCAATGAATCTTTCCAGAAAACTCGGCTTTGCATTTATCTGGGATGAAACCAGAGTATCTTTGAGGTTTAAGAGTAATGGTATGATTTCCTCGGCGAAGCTCTGTACACTTCTGGCAAAGGCAGCTTGATCTTGCTGCATTTTTGTGGCGCTCTGGCCGGGCCTTCCACTGGATCCAGCCTTCCCGGTTAAACAACAAAAGATGACATAAATAGAACAGGGGTGGAAACAGAAGTAACAACATGGATACTATGCACTGCTTTTTACACAAGTCAGTCCGTAGCATTAATCATACAAAATACTACTAGATGTTCATATATTCTAAGTCTCAGTGTTCAAGATCGTGGAAGAATATAAGACATCAAAATAGTATAGTATAGTGCTACTGGAGAAAGACAGACTCCGGGTCATTGAAATCCTTTATGCACTAACAAGGCTGAACTGAAAATAGACAGAAGATAGGCGCCCTCAGTGCGGGGTTTTGCAAAGCCATGTGCATAGGCTGGCCAATCGCCGGCCCTTGATAACACGACGCTTCTCTGAGTTGTTACGTGAAGCCTGAATGGACAGACCATGCAGTAAGTGTATGTAGGCGGCATTACACGATAATTCCCGCGGTGAGTATACAATTATAGATTTTTACAAAACCTACAATCTTCCACATACGACCATAGGACATCAAGAATAGCGCTTCCCGTTCGCTCAGCGGTACTCAAGCGGTGTACCGGCGGATTAGTAGTCAGGTGGGTGACCACTGGCGAATCCCCGCTGTTGTATGTTTTTGTCATTTTGTATTCCACCTCCATTTACAGAGGTGCCTTTCAAAAGTTCTTGCTAGCGCCGGAGTAGCGGCGGATCCATCGGCCCGATTTTCTTGGCACGGATCAGTATTTTTTGAAGCTGGTGATGGCCAGTATACCCACTGTTTTAGTGTTTTTGATAGTGTTTTTAGATACATCATAGCTCCAAACACAGATCTCTCTACTCGTGCCTTAATTGTCACTTTAAAGTCACCTTTTGGAGGCAAATCAACCAGGCATATCAGCGCAATCACAGGCATTTCACCACGCACTATTGACGCTATCTATGGCAGAGCCTGCCAGCGAGGCTTTGAGCCAAACGGAGATATGATCAAGATCCTCCCTGAGTACCTTGAGGACGCTCCTCGTACCGGCCGTCCACGTAAGCAAGAGGCTATTCAGGAAGCTGCTCTTGAGAAAGTACGCCGTGATAGATATAGACGAGCAGACTCCGCAACAATCGATCCAGATTGGTCAGATTGATTGATTTGATTGGTCATTTGGAGTTTTTACCAACTCAATCAACTCAATCTAAGCTTTTCAAAATAGCTAATCAAATCAACTTGCGAAGGTCAGATTGATTGATTTGATTAGTTAGATTGATTTATTATTAACGAGTTGTAAGGCGAGTAGTGTCGTATTAAGAGAAGGTTTTTGGTGTTGAAGATAGTTATCTTGGACCCCTATCTCGCTTAGCTTGTGATCCCTGTCGGCCGGGCAAGCCAGTCTCTATGCATTCACTTCTCACCAGCTAGCTCTCCTCTTATAGGACTAGCTCCTTCTGCTTAGGGGCTAGCCTCTTCTAGGCTTCACCCCGCACCTATATAGCTAGTCCTTCGCTGTTCTTAATACAACAACGATTTCGCTCACTCAGTTCCCTAATAATCCCTTACACACAACACTAGTTGCCTAGCTACCTATACAGACATTTTTCTTTAGTGTTTAGTATCGCCCACGATGGCCAAACGCTCTCGAGTTCCCACCAATACTGCTGCCGCCGCCGCCGCCGCCAAACGGGCGCGCCTATCAAGGCCCTCTGTCCTATCTCAGCGATCGCTGTCGCCTCAGGAAACCCTTGGCGCCGCCGTAAGCCAGGCCACAACGTTTGAGTCGCAATTTTTCGAGTCGCAAACAGAGGAGGAGGGTGCGGCTGAGGGCAGCCAGGCTGGTACAGCAGCAACAACAGAGGCTAGTGTTGATACAGAGCCTGATAATGGCGATAACTTTGACGGCATTAACTGGGATCGCCTCCCTCGGTTCATGAAGCCTCTTACAACTGGGCGGCGCGTCAAGAGTTGGATCTTTCAACATGGATATCGCGTTGTTGAGCTCTACGATCAGAATCGAGTGTGGTTTGTATGCAAATACTGCCACATCCACAAGGTCATTGACACTGGCGGCAGTGGAGTTTTTGACGTATCAAAGGCCACCTCCTCAGCTGCAGCTCATCTTGGCCTTCAGAAACGAGGCCATGGCTTTACAAAAGACGGCCTGAAGCCTCGAAGAACAGGGCAGCAACTCTCTCTACGACAGACGCTGGAGACTGGTGTTGCAGTCTCTCAAGAGGCTGCCAACGCGATGGGCAACTTCAACATCCAGCAGTTTCGTGAAGTTGCAGTGTTCTGCCTTCTTGATAACAACTTGCCAATGGAGCTACTTGCAAGGCCGTCCTTTCGCGAGATGATTAGCCTTGCAAACCCAGAGGCAGAGGCAGCTTTGTGGGTAAGTCCTCGCAGTGTAGCTACCTACGCAATGCGCCTCTTCCAATATATGCAGCCACAGATTGTCTGCGCTCTGTCAGAAGCTGCAAGCAAGATCCACATAAGCTTTGATGGTTGGACGACAAAGGGTGGCAAGCGTGGATTCTTTGGAGTCGTTGCACACTTTGCTAACGCCTCTGGAGTGATACAAGATCTCCCCATCGCCCTCCCACATCTCGCAGGCTCTCATACTGGTGATGCTATCGCTGATACAATTAAAAAGACGCTCCAAGAATACAGTATTGGGAGTGATAAACTCGGCTACTTCGTCCTCGACAATGCTGCAAACAACGATACTGCAGTCTCCTCGCTCGCCCACGCGTACGACTTCAACGCTGCTCACCGACGCCTCCGCTGCGGCCCTCACACGCTTAACCTTATTGGCCAGGCAATTATCTTTGGCAGCAATCAAGAGGCGTACAACAACAACAACGACGAGCAGCTCCAAACAGAGGAGGTGTACATGCAGGAGTGGCGTCAAGAAGGGCCCTTAGGTGTACTTATCGACGTTATCAACCATATAAAAACGCCTCAACAACACGAAATTTTCCGAAGCTTCCAAACCGCCGCCAACGCCGAGTTGCCAGCTAGAGAGCGCCTCCACGTACTTGAGCCTGTGAAGCCTGTTGTTACACGCTGGAACTCTTACTACGCTGCCTTCAAACGCGCAACTCAACTCCAGGCAGCATACAACTCTTACGCTGAGCACTATTAACGCACTCTCCCTTGAAGATCGCCGCGCTTGTCAACGTGGCAATAAACTCCCTGAAGCACCTAGTTGGATGAGATCAACAGGACTTACAGCTGCTGATTGGGCGGTGATAACAGAGTATCAGGACTGCCTAGAGCCGCTTAAGCTTGCTACGGAGAAGCTTGAGGGTCGCGGAAAGGCAGGCAAATACGGCGCTATATATGAGACTATTCCTGTATTTGAATACGTACTTGGCGCGCTCGAAGCCCGTACGCGCTCGTACGAGCAAGTTGACTTCAACCCACCTGATGCGCCTGAAGATCACCTCTTTGTTAACCTCCGCGCCGCCTGGAGTAAGGCCAACGATTACTACAACAAGCTCGATCGATCGCCAGCATACTACGCTGCTACCTGCCTCCATCCATACTACAAATACTACTGCGAGAACAGCTGGGTGGATAAGCCAGAATGGCTAACATCAGCCAACGCTGGCTTCCTGCAGCTCTGGCAGTCGTATAAGCCTCAACGTACACGTCCTCTATCTCAAACAACTGCAAAACCAAGGCATAGAGGAATAGATGATGTGATTGGCGCCCTCGTACGGCGCAACAAGGCTCAGGTAGAGGCTGCCCACGACGATGAGTACGAGCGCTGGAGAACTCAAGAGCCAGAGTGGACAAGCGAACAGTATCTTAGCGATGGCCACCCAGTCAAGTACTGGATTCAATTACGCTCAAAATACCCGTGTTTAAGCCAGTTTGCGATTGATATACTCACGATACCAGCATCTAGTTGCGACTGCGAGAGGCTCTTTAGCGAGCTTGGCGATTTACTTGAGCCGCGCCGGCGAGCTCTTGGCAGCGAGTTACTTGCTGCCCTTCAGCTTGTACGTTCGTGGAGACGAGCTGGCTTTGACGGCTTGTACAACAACGGTGATGATGAAGATAAGTGGAGTGACGTCAAAGATGAGGAGATTGTACAACAGTACGATATAGAAGGCTGGAGTACAACACCATAACCCCCTGTATACTACTTCTTAGCATCAATCAGCCAATCAACCAATCAATCGCAATCAATCTGCTCAAAAACCCTAACAATCAATCCGCAATCAATCAGCAGCGTCGCCGCAAGCTAATCAAACCAATCGACAACCTTAAGATTGATTGATTTGATTGTTGCGGAGTCTGTAGACGAGAGAAGAGCTGTGCTGATATAGCTGGTGATCTTAGTCTTCACGGTTACGACGTTTCATCTATCACGGTGTGGAGAGTCCTTAAAGCAGCAGGATACAACAAGACGAAGCCGACGAGGAAGCCTAGGTTGACGAAGAAGATGAGACAGGAGAGGCTTGACTGGTGTCTTGCCTATAAGGACTGGACGCTTAACGATTAGAAGAACGTTATCTGGTCTGATGAGACCTCTGTTGTGCTTAACACCGGCGTGGTAGCTATCGTGTATGGAGAAAGGCAGATGAGGCCTTTACAAAGTCTGTTATTCGAGAGAGGTGGAAGGGATACTCTGAGTTTATGTTCTGGGGCTGCTTCTCTTATGATCATAAGGGTCCCTGTCATGTCTGGAGACCTGAGACAGCACAGGAGAAGAGAGAAGCAGCTCTTAAGATTGCACAGATGAATGAGATCCTAGAGCCAGTTATGAGAGATGAGTGGGAGCTCTTAACGGGCATGAAGAGGATAGGTTGAGGAACAAGCCTGGCAAATCTCCTCAATGGAGATGGACAAAAGAGACTGGCAAGCTAATTCGTGATGGTAGTAGTAGTATTAATTAGTGGCGCTATCAATCTCAGGTTCTTATCCTAAAGCTTCTCCCCTTTGCTAAGGAGTGTCAGAGAAAGAGACCAGGTACTCTCGTTCAAGAAGACAAGGCTCCTTCACATGCTCACTATGCCCAACGTCTGGTATACGAAAGGGAGAGCGTGGTGAAGCTCCTCTGGTGTGGCAATTCACCAGACCTCAACGCTATTATTATTATTATTATATTTCCATTAGAGTCCTGTATCAGTCGGTGACTATGTAGGACTTTGGCTAAGCCGTTCTATGTATGTTGTTCAATATGGAGTTTCTATAGGTCTTGTACAATTTGGAGGATAGTTGCGTAGTCCAATTTCCGAGCTAGTCTTCCATTGGCGCGGGTGCTAAAGAGCAGTGTGGTGAACAGAAAGAGATGTAACAGCGAGCTCTTTGCGAAAAGAAATATTGTTTGTAGTTTTATACAGTGTCTGTCTGTTGTTTTGTGTAGGCGTCTGTATATAGGGATCTACAAGAGAGAGAATAGATCTATACAGCTATTGCCTGGTCGATGTTTTGCTCGTGCGTGTGCTAGTGAAAGCAGGTGCTGGAGCGGTTCGGTATATGGGGTCGGTATATCGAGTCGGTTTAGGGCGTTCGTAGAGAGGGTATTTGGTGTAGGCGTCTGTATATAGGGATCTACAAGACAGAATAGATCTATACAGCTATTACCTAGTCTGTTGAGAAAGAATGACTCTCTCAGTCATGGCATGTAAGTGTGTCAATTGCTAACTATACAAAGCTCGGCTAATATAGAGCGGTGTGGGTCATGTGACTTAGCGTCCTCGTGACAGGTGACCGGAATATTCTCAACACTCCCCATAAGCCGATCAGCTGTACCCACTACTTTGTATAGGTCTTGCAGTCGAAGCTTCTTCTCCCTTTATATGCTTCCACTGAACGCCTTGCATGCACTTTCCAACACTCCCCCAGAAGTGCCTTGTCAACAAGAATGAAACCTCCCTGTCACCCTATAGTGGCCGTTACGTTGCGAGTCCCTCAAGTAAAGTGAGGTATCGGCCGAGTGAAGAGTTGAGGAAAGAAGGTCGAGAAAGAAGGTCGAGAGAGAAGGTCGAGAAAGAAGGTCGAGAAAGAAGGTCGAGAAAGAAGGTCGAGAGAATTTTCGCGTTTGAAAATCAAGGTAGAATCGATATCACCAACATACCGACTCTCCCTCGACTCCTACGTGAGAGTCAGCGCTCCCTCAGCTTGGTACTCCCAGTACTCTAGCTGTGTACGCTCTCCTCTGTCCCAGCGCCCCCAGCTTGGTACTCCCAGTACTCTAGCTGTGTACGCTCTCCTCTATCCTAGCGCTCCCCTAGCTTAGTACTCCCAGTACTCTAGCTATGTACGCTCTCCTCTCTTGTTGTCCCCGCTCCGTTCCTCCGCTCCTGCCTCCTTGTCTGTGTCCTATTCAGGGCTCCAGACCCTAACACCCTTATTCTCCCCCATCGTTATATAAGCCTTTGCTTCTTTGCGTTTATTTAACGAAATCCTTTGGAAAGAAGATAAAAATCGATCGAGAAATCGGGTGGGGGTAGGTGGGTAGCGTTCGAGAGAGTAAAAAACTTCGAGCACCGTCAAACGGTAGGTTTTCGAGTTTAAGGAATTGAAAGTAGCTGTCGAACTGTAGCTACTAGTTTAAAGAAGGTCTCGAAAGGTTACTATCGATAGGCAGGCAATTCGAGTTGTTTTCGGAAGAATCGATGGTTACCGTCGGTAGGTAGGTATTCGAATCGTTGTCAAAAGGTTGGTTGAAAAGGGATAGAGCAACCATTGCTCTCTTCGACTCGCGCGTCGGAATTGGGTATAACTCGCCCAAGGTATCTTCGAGACGCTCCCAGCTTCTCCGGACGATAGTCCATTTTTCTTCGGACTTAATACCCTTCGCGGTAGCCAGGGCGACGGCCCAGTGTCTTCAGGACTTAATACCCTTCGCGGCAGCCAGGGCGACGACCCAGTGTCTTAGAATATAGAAGGCGACGACCTCCTGGGTTGTTCT
>NW_027094005.1:0-2500 GCF_003171515.1 Pyrenophora tritici-repentis
TGCGGCCGCATCATGTGATGCCCACCCAATGTTTGGTCAGCTGGCGCCTATCCCAACCAGCCATGTAGTCTGCAAAAGCAGTCTATACGGAGAGAGAGCCATCACGTCCCATTCCATTTGTCCCGCGGGGGATGGCGGGAACTAACGCAGAAAACCCGTTGCTTTGGTCCGTGGCGCAATCCCAGCCTTGTCGTTAGTCGCCTGCATGCGCAGCGTACTTTTTACGCAACAACGTCGCCTGCTGTACCGCCTCTCAAGTGGGCTCAGAAGAATTGCATAAGCATCACAATCCTTTTGCGCCTAAACACGGCGTGTTTGGCGCATAATGGTGGCGGTGGGTGCGAAAACGAGCTATCTCGTTGAATCTGGCATTTGGTTTGTATGGGGCTGCGCATGTCTACGCGATTTTGCATACAAAAATGCCGACCTCCGACGTCGTTTCCGGCGGGGATCTGCAAACCCATAACCGCCGAGCGACATGCGTTCCTACATACTACAAGGAGCACACCTAAAGTAGTCATACTCTAGGTGGGCAACTGGGTTGGTAGAAAGCCTGGTGGCTACTCTTGCCTGTAAAAGGGTAAAGACTCTGCTGCTTGGTTATTTTTACGGGCAGCCGCTCGTCTGGTGCTGTTCGCAGCGCAGATTGGCGGCTGCTGCAACTTTTTGGTTTCATACTCGCTCGCCTTGTTTCCCAGGTAGCGGTTGGCAAAGTTAACTCTAGTCAGCGCGTTGCCCAGGACTCGGCTACTGTTGGGTGCTTGTAGGCTGACGGTGCCGCAGGCATTGCGCCGTCTACTTGCGCCCGACACCTGAAGTCCTGCTCAATTCCATGAGCGGGCGCCATTTCAGGTTTGTGGATTGCTGGCTATGCCAAAAATCTCCTAGACCTTTGGGGGCTGCCCCGCCGACTAATCCGCGCCTTGTGCTGCGTGAGTCGGCGAAGGCTTCCTCCTCTTGAGGCGTACATGTAGCGGGCTGGTCACGGGCGGCGACGCCTGTCCGGCTCTGTTGCGGACCACGTCTTGGGGAACTCAGTGGGGGCAATTGAATAAGTTGCCCGCAGCGAAATGCGCCGTGTGCGCGTTCGAGGCGGGTGATTGGGGACGCTTTGGCGACCCCCTTCCTGGTACCATCCGCTCCTTTGGGGGCTTAGCCGGCGTGCCTTGGCATGCTGGTGAACGATAGTTACCTGGTTGATTCTGCCAGTAGTCATATGCTTGTCTCAAAGATTAAGCCATGCATGTCTAAGTATAAGCAATTATACCGTGAAACTGCGAATGGCTCATTAAATCAGTTATCGTTTATTTGATAATACCTTACTACTTGGATAACCGTGGTAATTCTAGAGCTAATACATGCTGAAAATCCCGACTTCGGAAGGGATGTGTTTATTAGATAAAAAACCAATGCCCTTCGGGGCTCCTTGGTGATTCATAATAACTTTACGGATCGCATAGCCTTGCGCTGGCGACGGTTCATTCAAATTTCTGCCCTATCAACTTTCGATGGTAAGGTATTGGCTTACCATGGTTTCAACGGGTAACGGGGAATTAGGGTTCGATTCCGGAGAGGGAGCCTGAGAAACGGCTACCACATCCAAGGAAGGCAGCAGGCGCGCAAATTACCCAATCCCGATTCGGGGAGGTAGTGACAATAAATACTGATACAGGGCTCTTTTGGGTCTTGTAATTGGAATGAGTACAATTTAAACCTCTTAACGAGGAACAATTGGAGGGCAAGTCTGGTGCCAGCAGCCGCGGTAATTCCAGCTCCAATAGCGTATATTAAAGTTGTTGCAGTTAAAAAGCTCGTAGTTGAAACTTGGGTCTGGCTGGCGGGTCCGCCTCACCGCGTGCACTCGTCCGGCCGGGCCTTCCTTCTGAAGAACCTCATGCCCTTTACTGGGCGTGTTGGGGAATCAGGACTTTTACTTTGAAAAAATTAGAGTGTTCAAAGCAGGCCTTTGCTCGAATACGTTAGCATGGAATAATAAAATAGGGCGTGCGTTTCTATTTTGTTGGTTTCTAGAGACGCCGCAATGATTAACAGGAACAGTCGGGGGCATCAGTATTCAGTTGTCAGAGGTGAAATTCTTGGATTTACTGAAGACTAACTACTGCGAAAGCATTTGCCAAGGATGTTTTCATTAATCAGTGAACGAAAGTTAGGGGATCGAAGACGATCAGATACCGTCGTAGTCTTAACCGTAAACTATGCCGACTAGGGATCGGGCGATGTTCTTTTTCTGACTCGCTCGGCACCTTACGAGAAATCAAAGTTTTTGGGTTCTGGGGGGATTATGGTCGCAAGGCTGAAACTTAAAGAAATTGACGGAAGGTCACCACCAGGCGTGGAGCCTGCGGCTTAATTTGACTCAACACGGGGAAACTCACCAGGTTCAGATGAAATAAGGATTGACAGATTGAGAGCTCTTTCTTGATTTTTCAGGTGGTGGTGCATGGCCGTTCTTAGTTCGTGGGGTGACTTGTCTGCTTAA
>NW_027094005.1:10000-15000 GCF_003171515.1 Pyrenophora tritici-repentis
GCGGTGTGCTCTCAATTACACCTGGGAACTTCTTGGCAGAGTAGACTGTAAACTGCTCTGAGAAGCTGTGTGCAAGGCAAGGACCTTTACCGTGTGTGGGGCCCTGACTCTCGGGCACCACCGTGTTTGTGCCGCTGCCAATGTCGAAGAGGCTGAGCTTGAGTCGAAAGGTGCCCTCTGTCCGGACGCTCAGATCCTGCAGCACGAACCAGAAGCCGGCTTTGCCGTCGAGGTCGTTGAGACGACAAGCGTTGACGGCATTCATGCCGATAAGATTGCGCGTGTGGTTTGAACTCATGGGTGCGGGGGGCATTATGGGTGCCTGGGGTGGTTGGCCGTAAGTTTGGGCGTACGCCGGATAGCTAGCCGGCGGTCCAGGCTGCGGGTACGGGTACCCCATTACGGGGCCATGCGAATATGACGGCATGTGCGTCGTCATTCTGTACGGTGGATCGTACTGCGGAATGGCTGTTGTTACGTACTGCCGGTCTGGCGGCGGCGGATACGAGGTCGTTGTGCTACTGCTGATGCTGACTGTGGGAGCTGCGCTGGAATGCCGCACTAGGTTGACAGCGGCGGTACCTTCCTGGTTCCAGAGGTCCACCATGAGGACAAAGTAGGTGCTGTCGATGTCGTTGAAGTCCAGCTCTCGCCCCGTAATCCGGTCATAGACGATGAGGCGGATACATGGCGGCGGCGTTATAGGCCTGCGGTCTTTATCGCCGAATCCACACATGCGCGCTCGAATAGGTTGCTGTTCGACCTTCAACTCATATCTCCTTGCACTCCCAATCAGGCGATCCTGCGGAACTACTTCTGGGCGACCGGTATTATTTCTGCTGTGCGGATTCCAGGCCATTTTGGAGTGTACAAGGGTACGATTGTGTAGCTGTGATGATGGGTAAATATTGTTGGTAGATGGGCGAGGGAATAAAGAGCAAAACCCTGGGTTTTATACAGACCGGTAGCTGCAGGTGCGGCCGCATCATGTGATGCCCACCCAATGTTTGGTCCAGCTGGCGCCTATCCCAACCAGCCATGTAGTCTGCAAAAGCAGTCTATACGGAGAGAGAGCCATCACGTTCCCATTCCATTTGTCCCGCAGCGGGGATGGCGGGAACTAACGCAGAAAACCCGTTGCTTTGGTCCGTGGCGCAATCCCAGCCTTGTCGTTAGTCGCCTGCATGCGCAGCGTACTTTTTACGCCAACAACGTCGCCTGCTGTACCGCCTCTCAAGTGGGCTCAGAAGAATTGCATAAGCATCACAATCCTTTTGCGCCTAAACACGGCGTGTTTGGGCGCATAATGGTGGCGGTGGGTGCGAAAACGAGCTATCTCGTTGAATCTGGCATTTGGTTTGTATGGGGCTGCGCATGTCTACGCGATTTTGCATACAAAAATGCCGACCTCCGACGTCGTTTCCGGCCGGGGATCTGCAAACCCATAACCGCCGAGCGACATGCGTTCCTACATACTACAAGGAGCACACCTAAAGTAGTCATACTCTAGGTGGGCAACTGGGTTGGTAGAAAGCCTGGTGGCTACTCTTGCCTGTAAAAGGGTAAAGACTCTGCTGCTTGGTTATTTTTACGGGCAGCCGCTCGTCTGGTGCTGTTCGCAGCGCAGATTGGCGGCTGCTGCAACTTTTTGGTTTCATACTCGCTCGCCTTGTTTCCCAGGTAGCGGTTGGCAAAGTTAACTCTAGTCAGCGCGTTGCCCAGGACTCGGCTACTGTTGGGTGCTTGTAGGCTGACGGTGCCGCAGGCATTGCGCCGTCTACTTGCGCCCGACACCTGAAGTCCTGCTCAATTCCATGAGCGGGCGCCATTTCAGGTTTGTGGATTGCTGGCTATGCCAAAAATCTCCTAGACCTTTGGGGGCTGCCCCGCCGACTAATCCGCGCCTTGTGCTGCGTGAGTCGGCGAAGGCTTCCTCCTCTTGAGGCGTACATGTAGCGGGCTGGTCACGGGCGGCGACGCCTGTCCGGCTCTGTTGCGGACCACGTCTTGGGGAACTCAGTGGGGGCAATTGAATAAGTTGCCCGCAGCGAAATGCGCCGTGTGCGCGTTCGAGGCGGGTGATTGGGGACGCTTTGGCGACCCCCTTCCTGGTACCATCCGCTCCTTTGGGGGCTTAGCCGGCGTGCCTTGGCATGCTGGTGAACGATAGTTACCTGGTTGATTCTGCCAGTAGTCATATGCTTGTCTCAAAGATTAAGCCATGCATGTCTAAGTATAAGCAATTATACCGTGAAACTGCGAATGGCTCATTAAATCAGTTATCGTTTATTTGATAATACCTTACTACTTGGATAACCGTGGTAATTCTAGAGCTAATACATGCTGAAAATCCCGACTTCGGAAGGGATGTGTTTATTAGATAAAAAACCAATGCCCTTCGGGGCTCCTTGGTGATTCATAATAACTTTACGGATCGCATAGCCTTGCGCTGGCGACGGTTCATTCAAATTTCTGCCCTATCAACTTTCGATGGTAAGGTATTGGCTTACCATGGTTTCAACGGGTAACGGGGAATTAGGGTTCGATTCCGGAGAGGGAGCCTGAGAAACGGCTACCACATCCAAGGAAGGCAGCAGGCGCGCAAATTACCCAATCCCGATTCGGGGAGGTAGTGACAATAAATACTGATACAGGGCTCTTTTGGGTCTTGTAATTGGAATGAGTACAATTTAAACCTCTTAACGAGGAACAATTGGAGGGCAAGTCTGGTGCCAGCAGCCGCGGTAATTCCAGCTCCAATAGCGTATATTAAAGTTGTTGCAGTTAAAAAGCTCGTAGTTGAAACTTGGGTCTGGCTGGCGGGTCCGCCTCACCGCGTGCACTCGTCCGGCCGGGCCTTCCTTCTGAAGAACCTCATGCCCTTTACTGGGCGTGTTGGGGAATCAGGACTTTTACTTTGAAAAAATTAGAGTGTTCAAAGCAGGCCTTTGCTCGAATACGTTAGCATGGAATAATAAAATAGGGCGTGCGTTTCTATTTTGTTGGTTTCTAGAGACGCCGCAATGATTAACAGGAACAGTCGGGGGCATCAGTATTCAGTTGTCAGAGGTGAAATTCTTGGATTTACTGAAGACTAACTACTGCGAAAGCATTTGCCAAGGATGTTTTCATTAATCAGTGAACGAAAGTTAGGGGATCGAAGACGATCAGATACCGTCGTAGTCTTAACCGTAAACTATGCCGACTAGGGATCGGGCGATGTTCTTTTTCTGACTCGCTCGGCACCTTACGAGAAATCAAAGTTTTTGGGTTCTGGGGGATTATGGTCGCAAGGCTGAAACTTAAAGAAATTGACGGAAGGTCACCACCAGGCGTGGAGCCTGCGGCTTAATTTGACTCAACACGGGGAAACTCACCAGGTTCAGATGAAATAAGGATTGACAGATTGAGAGCTCTTTCTTGATTTTTCAGGTGGTGGTGCATGGCCGTTCTTAGTTCGTGGGGTGACTTGTCTGCTTAATTGCGATAACGAGCGAGACCTTACTCTGCTAAATAGCCAGGCTAGCTTTGGCTGGTCGCCGGCTTCTTAGAGAGACTATCAACTCAAGTTGATGGAAGTTTGAGGCAATAACAGGTCTGTGATGCCCTTAGATATTCTGGGCCGCACGCGCGCTACACTGACAGAGCCAACGAGTTCTTTCCCTTGGCCGAAAGGTCTGGGTAATCTTGTTAAACTCTGTCGTGCTGGGGATAAAGCATTGCAATTATTGCTTTTCAACGAGGAATGCCTAGTAAGCGCGTGTCATCAGCATGCGTTGATTACGTCCCTGACCTTTGTACACACCGCCCGTCGCTACTACCGATTGAATGGCTCAGTGAGGCCTTCGGACTGGCTCGGGGAGGTTGGCAACGACCACCCCAAGCCGGAAAGTTGGTCAAACTCGGTCATTTAGAGGAAGTAAAAGTCGTAACAAGGTCTCCGTAGGTGAACCTGCGGAGGGATCATTACACAAATATGAAGCCGGACTGGGATAGGGCCTCGCTGCCTTGCCCGTCTGGCGCCATATTCACCCATGTCTTTTTGCGTACTACTTGTTTCCTTGGCGGGTCCGCCCGCCAATTGGACCTTATTCAAACCTTTTTTTCAGTTGCAATCAGCGTCAGCAAAACAAATGTAATCAATTACAACTTTCAACAACGGATCTCTTGGTTCTGGCATCGATGAAGAACGCAGCGAAATGCGATAAGTAGTGTGAATTGCAGAATTCAGTGAATCATCGAATCTTTGAACGCACATTGCGCCCTTTGGTATTCCAAAGGGCATGCCTGTTCGAGCGTCATTTGTACCCTCAAGCTTTGCTTGGTGTTGGGCGTCTTGTCTCTCTCCCGAGACTCGCCTTAAAATCATTGGCAGCCGGCCTACTGGTTTCGGAGCGCAGCACATTATTTGCGCTCTTGTCCAGCCGCGGTCGCGCGTCCATGAAGCTTCTTTCAACCTTTTGACCTCGGATCAGGTAGGGATACCCGCTGAACTTAAGCATATCAATAAGCGGAGGAAAAGAAACCAACAGGGATTGCCCTAGTAACGGCGAGTGAAGCGGCAACAGCTCAAATTTGAAATCTGGCTCTTTTAGAGTCCGAGTTGTAATTTGCAGAGGGCGCTTTGGCTTTGGCAGCGGTCCAAGTTCCTTGGAACAGGACGTCACAGAGGGTGAGAATCCCGTACGTGGTCGCTAGCTATTGCCGTGTAAAGCCCCTTCGACGAGTCGAGTTGTTTGGGAATGCAGCTCTAAATGGGAGGTAAATTTCTTCTAAAGCTAAATACTGGCCAGAGACCGATAGCGCACAAGTAGAGTGATCGAAAGATGAAAAGCACTTTGGAAAGAGAGTCAAACAGCACGTGAAATTGTTGAAAGGGAAGCGCTTGCAGCCAGACTTGCTTGCAGTTGCTCACCCGGGCCTCTGTGCCCGGTGCATTCTTCTGCAGGCAGGCCAGCATCAGTTTGGGCGGTGGGATAAAGGTCTCTGTCACGTACCTC
>NW_027094005.1:20000-22021 GCF_003171515.1 Pyrenophora tritici-repentis
CGTATGCTGTATAAATCCCACTCGTTCTGGACTGAGGGCCTTTGAATTGTGCTCCGACAAGGGCAACGCAACTGCTGGCTGCTCCAAGGCGGCGAGGGTTGCACCATTTTCGCCCATGGTCGGCGGCAACGGGTGTAGGCTGCTTGTTAGATGCGGCACCGTTTCCCGCTGCTTGGCTGGCCATGGGCTTGGGGAGCTGCGGTTTTGGGGCTGTTTACAGCGCCATGCCGGGGCGACCATTACTCGGTTTCATACTTGTACACGCTGTTTGACGGGCAGCAATTGGCAAGCTCACCCCTTGTGGACTTGCTGCCCTGGCTTCGGCAACCGCTGGGGCGCCTGTAGAGGGCGGGTGCCGTTGGCACTGCGCTCTTGCTCGCGCCTTTGGCACAAATTGGAGGCGGCCCATTTACTAGGCAACTTCTGGGGGTCAGAGGGCATCGTATCAACTGCTTTACTGCAGTTGGAACGGCCCATGGGGTCGTGGAGAGTAGAAGCTGGGCCCAACGTTGTGTCTAGACTCTAGCGGGGTACCTGGGCCTAATAGACGGCGGCCGGCTACTTGGGATCCTAATCTGCAGACTTGTCAACAATTAATTGGATTAGCATTATTAATTCCCATCTAGGTTAAAGGCTGCCTAATAAAGTAAGTCTTTTTCAACCTATACAGGAATCAATCATGTTGATTAATGAATTATTAACAAGTCTACTAATTTGAAATAGTAGCCGGTTTGCAGTCTCTTTTGGCGCAGGTGAGGGCGTGGGCAGAGGGAGGGCAGTGGGTTGCGGGCAGCAGGATACGAGAGGAGACACCATCTGTGACTTTATTTATGCTCGATTCCGGAAGAAAAGGATGAAACCCAAAAGTAGTCTAATTTCTAATCATCCGCCTCATATTCGTTTGCGTTGACTATTTCTTTTGGTGCATCCTTCCGTATCGGTATCTTGATACCCTGCTGTGCAAAGCACTTACTGAGCGGTGTGCTCTCAATTACACCTGGGAACTTCTTGGCAGAGTAGACTGTAAACTGCTCTGAGAAGCTGTGTGCAAGGCAAGGACCTTTACCGTGTGTGGGGCCCTGACTCTCGGGCACCACCGTGTTTGTGCCGCTGCCAATGTCGAAGAGGCTGAGCTTGAGTCGAAAGGTGCCCTCTGTCCGGACGCTCAGATCCTGCAGCACGAACCAGAAGCCGGCTTTGCCGTCGAGGTCGTTGAGACGACAAGCGTTGACGGCATTCATGCCGATAAGATTGCGCGTGTGGTTTGAACTCATGGGTGCGGGGGGCATTATGGGTGCCTGGGGTGGTTGGCCGTAAGTTTGGGCGTACGCCGGATAGCTAGCCGGCGGTCCAGGCTGCGGGTACGGGTACCCCATTACGGGGCCATGCGAATATGACGGCATGTGCGTCGTCATTCTGTACGGTGGATCGTACTGCGGAATGGCTGTTGTTACGTACTGCCGGTCTGGCGGCGGCGGATACGAGGTCGTTGTGCTACTGCTGATGCTGACTGTGGGAGCTGCGCTGGAATGCCGCACTAGGTTGACAGCGGCGGTACCTTCCTGGTTCCAGAGGTCCACCATGAGGACAAAGTAGGTGCTGTCGATGTCGTTGAAGTCCAGCTCTCGCCCCGTAATCCGGTCATAGACGATGAGGCGGATACATGGCGGCGGCGTTATAGGCCTGCGGTCTTTATCGCCGAATCCACACATGCGCGCTCGAATAGGTTGCTGTTCGACCTTCAACTCATATCTCCTTGCACTCCCAATCAGGCGATCCTGCGGAACTACTTCTGGGCGACCGGTATTATTTCTGCTGTGCGGATTCCAGGCCATTTTGGAGTGTACAAGGGTACGATTGTGTAGCTGTGATGATGGGTAAATATTGTTGGTAGATGGGCGAGGGAATAAAGAGCAAAACCCTGGGTTTTATACAGACCGGTAGCTGCAGGTGCGGCCGCATCATGTGATGCCCACCCAATGTTTGGTCCAGCTGGCGCCTATCCAACCAGCCATGTAGTC
>NW_027094006.1:0-5000 GCF_003171515.1 Pyrenophora tritici-repentis
TTAAATTGTACTCATTCCAATTACAAGACCCAAAAGAGCCCTGTATCAGTATTTATTGTCACTACCTCCCCGAATCGGGATTGGGTAATTTGCGCGCCTGCTGCCTTCCTTGGATGTGGTAGCCGTTTCTCAGGCTCCCTCTCCGGAATCGAACCCGTTACCCGTTGAAACCATGGTAAGCCAATACCTTACCATCGAAAGTTGATAGGGCAGAAATTTGAATGAACCGTCGCCAGCGCAAGGCTATGCGATCCGTAAAGTTATTATGAATCACCAAGGAGCCCCGAAGGGCATTGGTTTTTTATCTAATAAACACATCCCTTCCGAAGTCGGGATTTTCAGCATGTATTAGCTCTAGAATTACCACGGTTATCCAAGTAGTAAGGTATTATCAAATAAACGATAACTGATTTAATGAGCCATTCGCAGTTTCACGGTATAATTGCTTATACTTAGACATGCATGGCTTAATCTTTGAGACAAGCATATGACTACTGGCAGAATCAACCAGGTAACTATCGTTCACCAGCATGCCAAGGCACGCCGGCTAAGCCCCCAAAGGAGCGGATGGTACCAGGAAGGGGGTCGCCAAAGCGTCCCCAATCACCCGCCTCGAACGCGCACACGGCGCATTTCGCTGCGGGCAACTTATTCAATTGCCCCCACTGAGTTCCCCAAGACGTGGTCCGCAACAGAGCCGGACAGGCGTCGCCGCCCGTGACCAGCCCGCTACATGTACGCCTCAAGAGGAGGAAGCCTTCGCCGACTCACGCAGCACAAGGCGCGGATTAGTCGGCGGGGCAGCCCCAAAGGTCTAGGAGATTTTTGGCATAGCCAGCAATCCACAAACCTGAAATGGCGCCCGCTCATGGAATTGAGCAGGACTTCAGGTGTCGGGCGCAAGTAGACGGCGCAATGCCTGCGGCACCGTCAGCCTACAAGCACCCAACAGTAGCCGAGTCCTGGGCAACGCGCTGACTAGAGTTAACTTTGCCAACCGCTACCTGGGAAACAAGGCGAGCGAGTATGAAACCAAAAAGTTGCAGCAGCCGCCAATCTGCGCTGCGAACAGCACCAGACGAGCGGCTGCCCGTAAAAATAACCAAGCAGCAGAGTCTTTACCCTTTTACAGGCAAGAGTAGCCACCAGGCTTTCTACCAACCCAGTTGCCCACCTAGAGTATGACTACTTTAGGTGTGCTCCTTGTAGTATGTAGGAACGCATGTCGCTCGGCGGTTATGGGTTTGCAGATCCCCGGCCGGAAACGACGTCGGAGGTCGGCATTTTTGTATGCAAAATCGCGTAGACATGCGCAGCCCCATACAAACCAAATGCCAGATTCAACGAGATAGCTCGTTTTCGCACCCACCGCCACCATTATGCGCCCAAACACGCCGTGTTTAGGCGCAAAAGGATTGTGATGCTTATGCAATTCTTCTGAGCCCACTTGAGAGGCGGTACAGCAGGCGACGTTGTTGGCGTAAAAAGTACGCTGCGCATGCAGGCGACTAACGACAAGGCTGGGATTGCGCCACGGACCAAAGCAACGGGTTTTCTGCGTTAGTTCCCGCCATCCCCGCTGCGGGACAAATGGAATGGGAACGTGATGGCTCTCTCTCCGTATAGACTGCTTTTGCAGACTACATGGCTGGTTGGGATAGGCGCCAGCTGGACCAAACATTGGGTGGGCATCACATGATGCGGCCGCACCTGCAGCTACCGGTCTGTATAAAACCCAGGGTTTTGCTCTTTATTCCCTCGCCCATCTACCAACAATATTTACCCATCATCACAGCTACACAATCGTACCCTTGTACACTCCAAAATGGCCTGGAATCCGCACAGCAGAAATAATACCGGTCGCCCAGAAGTAGTTCCGCAGGATCGCCTGATTGGGAGTGCAAGGAGATATGAGTTGAAGGTCGAACAGCAACCTATTCGAGCGCGCATGTGTGGATTCGGCGATAAAGACCGCAGGCCTATAACGCCGCCGCCATGTATCCGCCTCATCGTCTATGACCGGATTACGGGGCGAGAGCTGGACTTCAACGACATCGACAGCACCTACTTTGTCCTCATGGTGGACCTCTGGAACCAGGAAGGTACCGCCGCTGTCAACCTAGTGCGGCATTCCAGCGCAGCTCCCACAGTCAGCATCAGCAGTAGCACAACGACCTCGTATCCGCCGCCGCCAGACCGGCAGTACGTAACAACAGCCATTCCGCAGTACGATCCACCGTACAGAATGACGACGCACATGCCGTCATATTCGCATGGCCCCGTAATGGGGTACCCGTACCCGCAGCCTGGACCGCCGGCTAGCTATCCGGCGTACGCCCAAACTTACGGCCAACCACCCCAGGCACCCATAATGCCCCCGCACCCATGAGTTCAAACCACACGCGCAATCTTATCGGCATGAATGCCGTCAACGCTTGTCGTCTCAACGACCTCGACGGCAAAGCCGGCTTCTGGTTCGTGCTGCAGGATCTGAGCGTCCGGACAGAGGGCACCTTTCGACTCAAGCTCAGCCTCTTCGACATTGGCAGCGGCACAAACACGGTGGTGCCCGAGAGTCAGGGCCCCACACACGGTAAAGGTCCTTGCCTTGCACACAGCTTCTCAGAGCAGTTTACAGTCTACTCTGCCAAGAAGTTCCCAGGTGTAATTGAGAGCACACCGCTCAGTAAGTGCTTTGCACAGCAGGGTATCAAGATACCGATACGGAAGGATGCACCAAAAGAAATAGTCAACGCAAACGAATATGAGGCGGATGATTAGAAATTAGACTACTTTTGGGTTTCATCCTTTTCTTCCGGAATCGAGCATAAATAAAGTCACAGATGGTGTCTCCTCTCGTATCCTGCTGCCCGCAACCCACTGCCCTCCCTCTGCCCACGCCCTCACCTGCGCCAAAAGAGACTGCAAACCGGCTACTATTTCAAATTAGTAGACTTGTTAATAATTCATTAATCAACATGATTGATTCCTGTATAGGTTGAAAAAGACTTACTTTATTAGGCAGCCTTTAACCTAGATGGGAATTAATAATGCTAATCCAATTAATTGTTGACAAGTCTGCAGATTAGGATCCCAAGTAGCCGGCCGCCGTCTATTAGGCCCAGGTACCCCCGCTAGAGTCTAGACACAACGTTGGGCCCAGCTTCTACTCTCCACGACCCCATGGGCCGTTCCAACTGCAGTAAAGCAGTTGATACGATGCCCTCTGACCCCCAGAAGTTGCCTAGTAAATGGGCCGCCTCCAATTTGTGCCAAAGGCGCGAGCAAGAGCGCAGTGCCAACGGCACCCGCCCTCTACAGGCGCCCCAGCGGTTGCCGAAGCCAGGGCAGCAAGTCCACAAGGGGTGAGCTTGCCAATTGCTGCCCGTCAAACAGCGTGTACAAGTATGAAACCGAGTAATGGTCGCCCCGGCATGGCGCTGTAAACAGCCCCAAAACCGCAGCTCCCCAAGCCCATGGCCAGCCAAGCAGCGGGAAACGGTGCCGCATCTAACAAGCAGCCTACACCCGTTGCCGCCGACCATGGGCGAAAATGGTGCAACCCTCGCCGCCTTGGAGCAGCCAGCAGTTGCGTTGCCCTTGTCGGAGCACAATTCAAAGGCCCTCAGTCCAGAACGAGTGGGATTTATACAGCATACGCTGCACTCAGTCCCCCGAATGGCTTTCAAAAAGCCAACCCCACGCCCAAAGCTACAACGACCTCCCACCTGTACGATTGCCCTCTGGCAGGCAATCGTTGCGGCGGGCGCCCCTGTCGCCCAAGCGCCGAATACAAGTCTGAGCACTCGTACCCAGCGACCAGTGTCAATGGCCCTCCTTAAACTGCCGTGGGTTTGCAAACCGCCGGCCGGCAACGAACTTTTCAGATCGCCGAGGTCTGTATAAATACAAAAGCGAGCAGACATGCGCAGCGCCCTACAAGCCTAAACGCCGAAGAAAACAACAGCAGCTGTAGTGCGCCCACAACGACTACCCCGAGCCGGCCTGCGCACCGCCCTACAAGCCTAAACGCCGAAGAAAACAACGGCAGCTGTAGTGCGCCCGCAACGACAACCGACTCTCCGGCCCACGGATCCTTTGCCACTGTACTCCAATTGCCCACATCAAGGACCAACGGGCGGGCTTTACCAGCAAAAGTTGCCGTCTCAATGCCCAAAGTGCGTGTAGCACACGCCCCGACATAGGCTATATAGCCTACTAAGCGCGCTATATTTTAATTTTACAAGCAATAGTAGCGGCCAGCGTCAATACAGCCCAGTCACCCATATAGAGTCTGAGTACTCCAAGTGGGCTCCTTATAGTATATAGGAACCCCTATTGCTCGGCGGTTATAGGTTTGCAGATCCCCGGCCGGAAACGACGTCAAAGGTCGTCAATTTTATATGTGAGATCGCGTAGACATGCGCAGCGCCATACAAACCAAATGCTAGATTCAACGAGATAGCTTTTTTAACCTTGTAACCTTGGAAACTCAAACCTAATCGCTTTCAAAGTAAGTTTTTATTGGTTTCTAGTTAGATTTGTATTAGACAAACTAGTAACTAAGACTGTATACTTTACTTTATAGTACTATTCTCTAGAAACCTCTACAAAGTAAAGTATTCTCTTATACTTTAAATACTATAGTAGATAATTATTAGTATCTTTGTTAGTCATAGTTTATAAAATAAATACCTTAAACTATCTATTATACTTTTTTTAATATAGTATTCTTATAATCTCTAGTAAGTCATAAATAGACTTTTAGACTAGTATAGTTTTAGATAACTCGAACTATATATAGAAATATAGGAATAAAAAGTTATACTTAAAGAACAGTATTTACAACTATAAAGTTTTATTATAATATAAGATAAAATAAAAGCTATCTACAATAACGTTAGAGAAGTAAAAGTACTACCTAAATATTGTATATATATCTCAGATACTATACTAGTATATATAGAAAGAGTAATTTAGTATAGAACTTTGTAAGCTAG
>NW_027094006.1:10000-15000 GCF_003171515.1 Pyrenophora tritici-repentis
GGGAAAGAACTCGTTGGCTCTGTCAGTGTAGCGCGCGTGCGGCCCAGAATATCTAAGGGCATCACAGACCTGTTATTGCCTCAAACTTCCATCAACTTGAGTTGATAGTCTCTCTAAGAAGCCGGCGACCAGCCAAAGCTAGCCTGGCTATTTAGCAGAGTAAGGTCTCGCTCGTTATCGCAATTAAGCAGACAAGTCACCCACGAACTAAGAACGGCCATGCACCACCACCTGAAAAATCAAGAAAGAGCTCTCAATCTGTCAATCCTTATTTCATCTGAACCTGGTGAGTTTCCCCGTGTTGAGTCAAATTAAGCCGCAGGCTCCACGCCTGGTGGTGACCTTCCGTCAATTTCTTTAAGTTTCAGCCTTGCGACCATAATCCCCCAGAACCCAAAAACTTTGATTTCTCGTAAGGTGCCGAGCGAGTCAGAAAAAGAACATCGCCCGATCCCTAGTCGGCATAGTTTACGGTTAAGACTACGACGGTATCTGATCGTCTTCGATCCCCTAACTTTCGTTCACTGATTAATGAAAACATCCTTGGCAAATGCTTTCGCAGTAGTTAGTCTTCAGTAAATCCAAGAATTTCACCTCTGACAACTGAATACTGATGCCCCCGACTGTTCCTGTTAATCATTGCGGCGTCTCTAGAAACCAACAAAATAGAAACGCACGCCCTATTTTATTATTCCATGCTAACGTATTCGAGCAAAGGCCTGCTTTGAACACTCTAATTTTTTCAAAGTAAAAGTCCTGATTCCCCAACACGCCCAGTAAAGGGCATGAGGTTCTTCAGAAGGAAGGCCCGGCCGGACGAGTGCACGCGGTGAGGCGGACCCGCCAGCCAGACCCAAGTTTCAACTACGAGCTTTTTAACTGCAACAACTTTAATATACGCTATTGGAGCTGGAATTACCGCGGCTGCTGGCACCAGACTTGCCCTCCAATTGTTCCTCGTTAAGAGGTTTAAATTGTACTCATTCCAATTACAAGACCCAAAAGAGCCCTGTATCAGTATTTATTGTCACTACCTCCCCGAATCGGGATTGGGTAATTTGCGCGCCTGCTGCCTTCCTTGGATGTGGTAGCCGTTTCTCAGGCTCCCTCTCCGGAATCGAACCCTAATTCCCCGTTACCCGTTGAAACCATGGTAAGCCAATACCTTACCATCGAAAGTTGATAGGGCAGAAATTTGAATGAACCGTCGCCAGCGCAAGGCTATGCGATCCGTAAAGTTATTATGAATCACCAAGGAGCCCCGAAGGGCATTGGTTTTTTATCTAATAAACACATCCCTTCCGAAGTCGGGATTTTCAGCATGTATTAGCTCTAGAATTACCACGGTTATCCAAGTAGTAAGGTATTATCAAATAAACGATAACTGATTTAATGAGCCATTCGCAGTTTCACGGTATAATTGCTTATACTTAGACATGCATGGCTTAATCTTTGAGACAAGCATATGACTACTGGCAGAATCAACCAGGTAACTATCGTTCACCAGCATGCCAAGGCACGCCGGCTAAGCCCCAAAGGAGCGGATGGTACCAGGAAGGGGGTCGCCAAAGCGTCCCCAATCACCCGCCTCGAACGCGCACACGGCGCATTTCGCTGCGGGCAACTTATTCAATTGCCCCCACTGAGTTCCCCAAGACGTGGTCCGCAACAGAGCCGGACAGGCGTCGCCGCCCGTGACCAGCCCGCTACATGTACGCCTCAAGAGGAGGAAGCCTTCGCCGACTCACGCAGCACAAGGCGCGGATTAGTCGGCGGGGCAGCCCCCAAAGGTCTAGGAGATTTTTGGCATAGCCAGCAATCCACAAACCTGAAATGGCGCCCGCTCATGGAATTGAGCAGGACTTCAGGTGTCGGGCGCAAGTAGACGGCGCAATGCCTGCGGCACCGTCAGCCTACAAGCACCCAACAGTAGCCGAGTCCTGGGCAACGCGCTGACTAGAGTTAACTTTGCCAACCGCTACCTGGGAAACAAGGCGAGCGAGTATGAAACCAAAAAGTTGCAGCAGCCGCCAATCTGCGCTGCGAACAGCACCAGACGAGCGGCTGCCCGTAAAAATAACCAAGCAGCAGAGTCTTTACCCTTTTACAGGCAAGAGTAGCCACCAGGCTTTCTACCAACCCAGTTGCCCACCTAGAGTATGACTACTTTAGGTGTGCTCCTTGTAGTATGTAGGAACGCATGTCGCTCGGCGGTTATGGGTTTGCAGATCCCCGGCCGGAAACGACGTCGGAGGTCGGCATTTTTGTATGCAAAATCGCGTAGACATGCGCAGCCCCATACAAACCAAATGCCAGATTCAACGAGATAGCTCGTTTTCGCACCCACCGCCACCATTATGCGCCCAAACACGCCGTGTTTAGGCGCAAAAGGATTGTGATGCTTATGCAATTCTTCTGAGCCCACTTGAGAGGCGGTACAGCAGGCGACGTTGTTGGCGTAAAAAGTACGCTGCGCATGCAGGCGACTAACGACAAGGCTGGGATTGCGCCACGGACCAAAGCAACGGGTTTTCTGCGTTAGTTCCCGCCATCCCCGCTGCGGGACAAATGGAATGGGAACGTGATGGCTCTCTCTCCGTATAGACTGCTTTTGCAGACTACATGGCTGGTTGGGATAGGCGCCAGCTGGACCAAACATTGGGTGGGCATCACATGATGCGGCCGCACCTGCAGCTACCGGTCTGTATAAAACCCAGGGTTTTGCTCTTTATTCCCTCGCCCATCTACCAACAATATTTACCCATCATCACAGCTACACAATCGTACCCTTGTACACTCCAAAATGGCCTGGAATCCGCACAGCAGAAATAATACCGGTCGCCCAGAAGTAGTTCCGCAGGATCGCCTGATTGGGAGTGCAAGGAGATATGAGTTGAAGGTCGAACAGCAACCTATTCGAGCGCGCATGTGTGGATTCGGCGATAAAGACCGCAGGCCTATAACGCCGCCGCCATGTATCCGCCTCATCGTCTATGACCGGATTACGGGGCGAGAGCTGGACTTCAACGACATCGACAGCACCTACTTTGTCCTCATGGTGGACCTCTGGAACCAGGAAGGTACCGCCGCTGTCAACCTAGTGCGGCATTCCAGCGCAGCTCCCACAGTCAGCATCAGCAGTAGCACAACGACCTCGTATCCGCCGCCGCCAGACCGGCAGTACGTAACAACAGCCATTCCGCAGTACGATCCACCGTACAGAATGACGACGCACATGCCGTCATATTCGCATGGCCCCGTAATGGGGTACCCGTACCCGCAGCCTGGACCGCCGGCTAGCTATCCGGCGTACGCCCAAACTTACGGCCAACCACCCCAGGCACCCATAATGCCCCCGCACCCATGAGTTCAAACCACACGCGCAATCTTATCGGCATGAATGCCGTCAACGCTTGTCGTCTCAACGACCTCGACGGCAAAGCCGGCTTCTGGTTCGTGCTGCAGGATCTGAGCGTCCGGACAGAGGGCACCTTTCGACTCAAGCTCAGCCTCTTCGACATTGGCAGCGGCACAAACACGGTGGTGCCCGAGAGTCAGGGCCCACACACGGTAAAGGTCCTTGCCTTGCACACAGCTTCTCAGAGCAGTTTACAGTCTACTCTGCCAAGAAGTTCCCAGGTGTAATTGAGAGCACACCGCTCAGTAAGTGCTTTGCACAGCAGGGTATCAAGATACCGATACGGAAGGATGCACCAAAAGAAATAGTCAACGCAAACGAATATGAGGCGGATGATTAGAAATTAGACTACTTTTGGGTTTCATCCTTTTCTTCCGGAATCGAGCATAAATAAAGTCACAGATGGTGTCTCCTCTCGTATCCTGCTGCCCGCAACCCACTGCCCTCCCTCTGCCCACGCCCTCACCTGCGCCAAAAGAGACTGCAAACCGGCTACTATTTCAAATTAGTAGACTTGTTAATAATTCATTAATCAACATGATTGATTCCTGTATAGGTTGAAAAAGACTTACTTTATTAGGCAGCCTTTAACCTAGATGGGAATTAATAATGCTAATCCAATTAATTGTTGACAAGTCTGCAGATTAGGATCCCAAGTAGCCGGCCGCCGTCTATTAGGCCCAGGTACCCCCGCTAGAGTCTAGACACAACGTTGGGCCCAGCTTCTACTCTCCACGACCCCATGGGCCGTTCCAACTGCAGTAAAGCAGTTGATACGATGCCCTCTGACCCCCAGAAGTTGCCTAGTAAATGGGCCGCCTCCAATTTGTGCCAAAGGCGCGAGCAAGAGCGCAGTGCCAACGGCACCCGCCCTCTACAGGCGCCCCAGCGGTTGCCGAAGCCAGGGCAGCAAGTCCACAAGGGGTGAGCTTGCCAATTGCTGCCCGTCAAACAGCGTGTACAAGTATGAAACCGAGTAATGGTCGCCCCGGCATGGCGCTGTAAACAGCCCCAAAACCGCAGCTCCCCAAGCCCATGGCCAGCCAAGCAGCGGGAAACGGTGCCGCATCTAACAAGCAGCCTACACCCGTTGCCGCCGACCATGGGCGAAAATGGTGCAACCCTCGCCGCCTTGGAGCAGCCAGCAGTTGCGTTGCCCTTGTCGGAGCACAATTCAAAGGCCCTCAGTCCAGAACGAGTGGGATTTATACAGCATACGCTGCACTCAGTCCCCCGAATGGCTTTCAAAAAGCCAACCCCACGCCCAAAGCTACAACGACCTCCCACCTGTACGATTGCCCTCTGGCAGGCAATCGTTGCGGCGGGCGCCCCTGTCGCCCAAGCGCCGAATACAAGTCTGAGCACTCGTACCCAGCGACCAGTGTCAATGGCCCTCCTTAAACTGCCGTGGGTTTGCAAACCGCCGGCCGGCAACGAACTTTTCAGATCGCCGAGGTCTGTATAAATACAAAAGCGAGCAGACATGCGCAGCGCCCTACAAGCCTAAACGCCGAAGAAAACAACAGCAGCTGTAGTGCGCCCACAACGACTACCCCGAGCCGGCCTGCGCACCGCCCTACAA
>NW_027094007.1:2500-7500 GCF_003171515.1 Pyrenophora tritici-repentis
TTCCAAAGTGCTTTTCATCTTTCGATCACTCTACTTGTGCGCTATCGGTCTCTGGCCAGTATTTAGCTTTAGAAGAAATTTACCTCCCATTTAGAGCTGCATTCCCAAACAACTCGACTCGTCGAAGGGGCTTTACACGGCAATAGCTAGCGACCACGTACGGGATTCTCACCCTCTGTGACGTCCTGTTCCAAGGAACTTGGACCGCTGCCAAAGCCAAAGCGCCCTCTGCAAATTACAACTCGGACTCTAAAAGAGCCAGATTTCAAATTTGAGCTGTTGCCGCTTCACTCGCCGTTACTAGGGCAATCCCTGTTGGTTTTTCTTTTCCTCCGCTTATTGATATGCTTAAGTTCAGCGGGTATCCCTACCTGATCCGAGGTCAAAAGGTTGAAAGAAGCTTCATGGACGCGCGACCGCGGCTGGACAAGAGCGCAAATAATGTGCTGCGCTCCGAAACCAGTAGGCCGGCTGCCAATGATTTTAAGGCGAGTCTCGGGAGAGAGACAAGACGCCCAACACCAAGCAAAGCTTGAGGGTACAAATGACGCTCGAACAGGCATGCCCTTTGGAATACCAAAGGGCGCAATGTGCGTTCAAAGATTCGATGATTCACTGAATTCTGCAATTCACACTACTTATCGCATTTCGCTGCGTTCTTCATCGATGCCAGAACCAAGAGATCCGTTGTTGAAAGTTGTAATTGATTACATTTGTTTTGCTGACGCTGATTGCAACTGAAAAAAAGGTTTGAATAAGGTCCAATTGGCGGGCGGACCCGCCAAGGAAACAAGTAGTACGCAAAAAGACATGGGTGAATATGGCGCCAGACGGGCAAGGCAGCGAGGCCCTATCCCAGTCCGGCTTCATATTTGTGTAATGATCCCTCCGCAGGTTCACCTACGGAGACCTTGTTACGACTTTTACTTCCTCTAAATGACCGAGTTTGACCAACTTTCCGGCTTGGGGTGGTCGTTGCCAACCTCCCCGAGCCAGTCCGAAGGCCTCACTGAGCCATTCAATCGGTAGTAGCGACGGGCGGTGTGTACAAAGGTCAGGGACGTAATCAACGCATGCTGATGACACGCGCTTACTAGGCATTCCTCGTTGAAAAGCAATAATTGCAATGCTTTATCCCCAGCACGACAGAGTTTAACAAGATTACCCAGACCTTTCGGCCAAGGGAAAGAACTCGTTGGCTCTGTCAGTGTAGCGCGCGTGCGGCCCAGAATATCTAAGGGCATCACAGACCTGTTATTGCCTCAAACTTCCATCAACTTGAGTTGATAGTCTCTCTAAGAAGCCGGCGACCAGCCAAAGCTAGCCTGGCTATTTAGCAGAGTAAGGTCTCGCTCGTTATCGCAATTAAGCAGACAAGTCACCCCACGAACTAAGAACGGCCATGCACCACCACCTGAAAAATCAAGAAAGAGCTCTCAATCTGTCAATCCTTATTTCATCTGAACCTGGTGAGTTTCCCCGTGTTGAGTCAAATTAAGCCGCAGGCTCCACGCCTGGTGGTGACCTTCCGTCAATTTCTTTAAGTTTCAGCCTTGCGACCATAATCCCCCAGAACCCAAAAACTTTGATTTCTCGTAAGGTGCCGAGCGAGTCAGAAAAAGAACATCGCCCGATCCCTAGTCGGCATAGTTTACGGTTAAGACTACGACGGTATCTGATCGTCTTCGATCCCCTAACTTTCGTTCACTGATTAATGAAAACATCCTTGGCAAATGCTTTCGCAGTAGTTAGTCTTCAGTAAATCCAAGAATTTCACCTCTGACAACTGAATACTGATGCCCCGACTGTTCCTGTTAATCATTGCGGCGTCTCTAGAAACCAACAAAATAGAAACGCACGCCCTATTTTATTATTCCATGCTAACGTATTCGAGCAAAGGCCTGCTTTGAACACTCTAATTTTTTCAAAGTAAAAGTCCTGATTCCCCAACACGCCCAGTAAAGGGCATGAGGTTCTTCAGAAGGAAGGCCCGGCCGGACGAGTGCACGCGGTGAGGCGGACCCGCCAGCCAGACCCAAGTTTCAACTACGAGCTTTTTAACTGCAAACTTTAATATACGCTATTGGAGCTGGAATTACCGCGGCTGCTGGCACCAGACTTGCCCTCCAATTGTTCCTCGTTAAGAGGTTTAAATTGTACTCATTCCAATTACAAGACCAAAAGAGCCCTGTATCAGTATTTATTGTCACTACCTCCCGAATCGGGATTGGGTAATTTGCGCGCCTGCTGCCTTCCTTGGATGTGGTAGCCGTTTCTCAGGCTCCCTCTCCGGAATCGAACCCTAATTCCCCGTTACCCGTTGAAACCATGGTAAGCCAATACCTTACCATCGAAAGTTGATAGGGCAGAAATTTGAATGAACCGTCGCCAGCGCAAGGCTATGCGATCCGTAAAGTTATTATGAATCACCAAGGAGCCCCGAAGGGCATTGGTTTTTTATCTAATAAACACATCCCTTCCGAAGTCGGGATTTTCAGCATGTATTAGCTCTAGAATTACCACGGTTATCCAAGTAGTAAGGTATTATCAAATAAACGATAACTGATTTAATGAGCCATTCGCAGTTTCACGGTATAATTGCTTATACTTAGACATGCATGGCTTAATCTTTGAGACAAGCATATGACTACTGGCAGAATCAACCAGGTAACTATCGTTCACCAGCATGCCAAGGCACGCCGGCTAAGCCCCAAAGGAGCGGATGGTACCAGGAAGGGGGTCGCCAAAGCGTCCCCAATCACCCGCCTCGAACGCGCACACGGCGCATTTCGCTGCGGGCAACTTATTCAATTGCCCCCACTGAGTTCCCCAAGACGTGGTCCGCAACAGAGCCGGACAGGCGTCGCCGCCCGTGACCAGCCCGCTACATGTACGCCTCAAGAGGAGGAAGCCTTCGCCGACTCACGCAGCACAAGGCGCGGATTAGTCGGCGGGGCAGCCCCAAAGGTCTAGGAGATTTTTGGCATAGCCAGCAATCCACAAACCTGAAATGGCGCCCGCTCATGGAATTGAGCAGGACTTCAGGTGTCGGGCGCAAGTAGACGGCGCAATGCCTGCGGCACCGTCAGCCTACAAGCACCCAACAGTAGCCGAGTCCTGGGCAACGCGCTGACTAGAGTTAACTTTGCCAACCGCTACCTGGGAAACAAGGCGAGCGAGTATGAAACCAAAAAGTTGCAGCAGCCGCCAATCTGCGCTGCGAACAGCACCAGACGAGCGGCTGCCCGTAAAAATAACCAAGCAGCAGAGTCTTTACCCTTTTACAGGCAAGAGTAGCCACCAGGCTTTCTACCAACCCAGTTGCCCACCTAGAGTATGACTACTTTAGGTGTGCTCCTTGTAGTATGTAGGAACGCATGTCGCTCGGCGGTTATGGGTTTGCAGATCCCCGGCCGGAAACGACGTCGGAGGTCGGCATTTTTGTATGCAAAATCGCGTAGACATGCGCAGCCCCATACAAACCAAATGCCAGATTCAACGAGATAGCTCGTTTTCGCACCCACCGCCACCATTATGCGCCCAAACACGCCGTGTTTAGGCGCAAAAGGATTGTGATGCTTATGCAATTCTTCTGAGCCCACTTGAGAGGCGGTACAGCAGGCGACGTTGTTGGCGTAAAAAGTACGCTGCGCATGCAGGCGACTAACGACAAGGCTGGGATTGCGCCACGGACCAAAGCAACGGGTTTTCTGCGTTAGTTCCCGCCATCCCCGCTGCGGGACAAATGGAATGGGAACGTGATGGCTCTCTCTCCGTATAGACTGCTTTTGCAGACTACATGGCTGGTTGGGATAGGCGCCAGCTGGACCAAACATTGGGTGGGCATCACATGATGCGGCCGCACCTGCAGCTACCGGTCTGTATAAAACCCAGGGTTTTGCTCTTTATTCCCTCGCCCATCTACAACAATATTTACCCATCATCACAGCTACACAATCGTACCCTTGTACACTCCAAAATGGCCTGGAATCCGCACAGCAGAAATAATACCGGTCGCCCAGAAGTAGTTCCGCAGGATCGCCTGATTGGGAGTGCAAGGAGATATGAGTTGAAGGTCGAACAGCAACCTATTCGAGCGCGCATGTGTGGATTCGGCGATAAAGACCGCAGGCCTATAACGCCGCGCCATGTATCCGCCTCATCGTCTATGACCGGATTACGGGGCGAGAGCTGGACTTCAACGACATCGACAGCACCTACTTTGTCCTCATGGTGGACCTCTGGAACCAGGAAGGTACCGCGCTGTCAACCTAGTGCGGCATTCCAGCGCAGCTCCCACAGTCAGCATCAGCAGTAGCACAACGACCTCGTATCCGCCGCCGCCAGACCGGCAGTACGTAACAACAGCCATTCCGCAGTACGATCCACCGTACAGAATGACGACGCACATGCCGTCATATTCGCATGGCCCCGTAATGGGGTACCCGTACCCGCAGCCTGGACCGCCGGCTAGCTATCCGGCGTACGCCCAAACTTACGGCCAACCACCCAGGCACCCATAATGCCCCCCGCACCCATGAGTTCAAACCACACGCGCAATCTTATCGGCATGAATGCCGTCAACGCTTGTCGTCTCAACGACCTCGACGGCAAAGCCGGCTTCTGGTTCGTGCTGCAGGATCTGAGCGTCCGGACAGAGGGCACCTTTCGACTCAAGCTCAGCCTCTTCGACATTGGCAGCGGCACAAACACGGTGGTGCCCGAGAGTCAGGGCCCCACACACGGTAAAGGTCCTTGCCTTGCACACAGCTTCTCAGAGCAGTTTACAGTCTACTCTGCCAAGAAGTTCCCAGGTGTAATTGAGAGCACACCGCTCAGTAAGTGCTTTGCACAGCAGGGTATCAAGATACCGATACGGAAGGATGCACCAAAAGAAATAGTCAACGCAAACGAATATGAGGCGGATGATTAGAAATTAGACTACTTTTGGGTTTCATCCTTTTCTTCCGGAATCGAGCATAAATAAAGTCACAGATGGT
>NW_027094007.1:15000-18440 GCF_003171515.1 Pyrenophora tritici-repentis
CCAATCCCCCAGAACCCAAAAACTTTGATTTCTCGTAAGGTGCCGAGCGAGTCAGAAAAGAACATCGCCCGATCCCTAGTCGGCATAGTTTACGGTTAAGACTACGACGGTATCTGATCGTCTTCGATCCCCTAACTTTCGTTCACTGATTAATGAAAACATCCTTGGCAAATGCTTTCGCAGTAGTTAGTCTTCAGTAAATCCAAGAATTTCACCTCTGACAACTGAATACTGATGCCCCGACTGTTCCTGTTAATCATTGCGGCGTCTCTAGAAACCAACAAATAGAAACGCACGCCCTATTTTATTATTCCATGCTAACGTATTCGAGCAAAGGCCTGCTTTGAACACTCTAATTTTTTCAAAGTAAGTCCTGATTCCCCAACACGCCCAGTAAAGGGCATGAGGTTCTTCAGAAGGAAGGCCCGGCCGGACGAGTGCACGCGGTGAGGCGGACCGCCAGCCAGACCCAAGTTTCAACTACGAGCTTTTTAACTGCAACAACTTTAATATACGCTATTGGAGCTGGAATTACCGCGGCTGCTGGCACCAGACTTGCCCTCCAATTGTTCCTCGTTAAGAGGTTTAAATTGTACTCATTCCAATTACAAGACCCAAAAGAGCCCTGTATCAGTATTTATTGTCACTCCCCGAATCGGGATTGGGTAATTTGCGCGCCTGCTGCCTTCCTTGGATGTGGTAGCCGTTTCTCAGGCTCCCTCTCCGGAATCGAACCCTAATTCCCGTTACCCGTTGAAACCATGGTAAGCCAATACCTTACCATCGAAAGTTGATAGGGCAGAAATTTGAATGAACCGTCGCCAGCGCAAGGCTATGCGATCCGTAAAGTTATTATGAATCACCAAGGAGCCCCGAAGGGCATTGGTTTTTTATCTAATAAAACATCCCTTCCGAAGTCGGGATTTTCAGCATGTATTAGCTCTAGAATTACCACGGTTATCCAAGTAGTAAGGTATTATCAAATAAACGATAACTGATTTAATGAGCCATTCGCAGTTTCACGGTATAATTGCTTATACTTAGACATGCATGGCTTAATCTTTGAGACAAGCATATGACTACTGGCAGAATCAACCAGGTAACTATCGTTCACCAGCATGCCAAGGCACGCCGGCTAAGCCCCAAAGGAGCGGATGGTACCAGGAAGGGGGTCGCCAAAGCGTCCCCAATCACCCGCCTCGAACGCGCACACGGCGCATTTCGCTGCGGGCAACTTATTCAATTGCCCCCACTGAGTTCCCCAAGACGTGGTCCGCAACAGAGCCGGACAGGCGTCGCGCCCGTGACCAGCCCGCTACATGTACCCTCAAGAGGAGGAAGCCTTCGCCGACTCACGCAGCACAAGGCGCGGATTAGTCGGCGGGGCAGCCCCAAAGGTCTAGGAGATTTTTGGCATAGCCAGCAATCCACAAACCTGAAATGGCGCCCGCTCATGGAATTGAGCAGGACTTCAGGTGTCGGGCGCAAGTAGACGGCGCAATGCCTGCGGCACCGTCAGCCTACAAGCACCCAACAGTAGCCGAGTCCTGGGCAACGCGCTGACTAGAGTTAACTTTGCCAACCGCTACCTGGGAAACAAGGCGAGCGAGTATGAAACCAAAAGTTGCAGCAGCCGCCAATCTGCGCTGCGAACAGCACCAGACGAGCGGCTGCCCGTAAAAATAACCAAGCAGCAGAGTCTTTACCCTTTTACAGGCAAGAGTAGCCACCAGGCTTTCTACAACCCAGTTGCCCACCTAGAGTATGACTACTTTAGGTGTGCTCCTTGTAGTATGTAGGAACGCATGTCGCTCGGCGGTTATGGGTTTGCAGATCCCCGGCCGGAAACGACGTCGGAGGTCGGCATTTTTGTATGCAAAATCGCGTAGACATGCGCAGCCCCATACAAACCAAATGCCAGATTCAACGAGATAGCTCGTTTTCGCACCCACCGCCACCATTATGCGCCAAACACGCCGTGTTTAGGCGCAAAAGGATTGTGATGCTTATGCAATTCTTCTGAGCCCACTTGAGAGGCGGTACAGCAGGCGACGTTGTTGGCGTAAAAAGTACGCTGCGCATGCAGGCGACTAACGACAAGGCTGGGATTGCGCCACGGACCAAAGCAACGGGTTTTCTGCGTTAGTTCCCGCATCCCCGCTGCGGGACAAATGGAATGGGAACGTGATGGCTCTCTCTCCGTATAGACTGCTTTTGCAGACTACATGGCTGGTTGGGATAGGCGCCAGCTGGACCAAACATTGGGTGGGCATCACATGATGCGGCCGCACCTGCAGCTACCGGTCTGTATAAAACCCAGGGTTTTGCTCTTTATTCCCTCGCCCATCTACCACAATATTTACCCATCATCACAGCTACACAATCGTACCCTTGTACACTCCAAAATGGCCTGGAATCCGCACAGCAGAAATAATACGGTCGCCCAGAAGTAGTTCCGCAGGATCGCCTGATTGGGAGTGCAAGGAGATATGAGTTGAAGGTCGAACAGCACCTATTCGAGCGCGCATGTGTGGATTCGGCGATAAAGACCGCAGGCCTATAACGCCGCCGCCATGTATCCGCCTCATCGTCTATGACCGGATTACGGGGCGAGAGCTGGACTTCAACGACATCGACAGCACTACTTTGTCCTCATGGTGGACCTCTGGAACCAGGAAGGTACGCCGCTGTCAACCTAGTGCGGCATTCAGCGCAGCTCCCACAGTCAGCATCAGCAGTAGCACAACGACCTCGTATCCGCGCCGCCAGACCGGCAGTACGTAACAACAGCCATTCCGCAGTACGATCCACGTACAGAATGACGACGCACATGCCGTCATATTCGCATGGCCCCGTAATGGGGTACCCGTACCGCAGCCTGGACGCCGGCTAGCTATCCGGCGTACGCCCCAAACTTACGGCAACCACCCCAGGCACCCATAATGCCCCCACCCATGAGTTCAAACCAACGCGCAATCTTATCGGCATGAATGCGTCAACGCTTGTCGTCTCAACGACCTCGACGGCAAAGCCGGCTTCTGGTTCGTGCTGCAGGATCTGAGCGTCCGGACAGAGGGCACCTTTCGACTCAAGCTCAGCCTCTTCGACATTGGCAGCGGCACAACACGGTGGTGCCCGAGAGTCAGGGCCCACACACGGTAAAGGTCCTTGCCTTGCACACAGCTTCTCAGAGCAGTTTACAGTCTACTCTGCAAGAAGTTCCCAGGTGTAATTGAGAGCACACCGCTCAGTAAGTGCTTTGCACAGCAGGGTATCAAGATACGATACGGAAGGATGCACCAAAAGAAATAGTCAACGCAAACGAATATGAGGCGGATGATTAGAAATTAGACTACTTTTGGGTTTCATCTTTTCTTCCGGAATCGAGCATAATAAAGTCACAGATGGTGTCTCCTCTCGTATCCTGCTGCCGCAACCCA
>NW_027094008.1:0-5000 GCF_003171515.1 Pyrenophora tritici-repentis
CCTTGGCAAATGCTTTCGCAGTAGTTAGTCTTCAGTAAATCCAAGAATTTCACCTCTGACAACTGAATACTGATGCCCCCGACTGTTCCTGTTAATCATTGCGGCGTCTCTAGAAACCAACAAAATAGAAACGCACGCCCTATTTTATTATTCCATGCTAACGTATTCGAGCAAAGGCCTGCTTTGAACACTCTAATTTTTTCAAAGTAAAAGTCCTGATTCCCCAACACGCCCAGTAAAGGGCATGAGGTTCTTCAGAAGGAAGGCCCGGCCGGACGAGTGCACGCGGTGAGGCGGACCCGCCAGCCAGACCAAGTTTCAACTACGAGCTTTTTAACTGCAACAACTTTAATATACGCTATTGGAGCTGGAATTACCGCGGCTGCTGGCACCAGACTTGCCCTCCAATTGTTCCTCGTTAAGAGGTTTAAATTGTACTCATTCCAATTACAAGACCCAAAAGAGCCCTGTATCAGTATTTATTGTCACTACCTCCCGAATCGGGATTGGGTAATTTGCGCGCCTGCTGCCTTCCTTGGATGTGGTAGCCGTTTCTCAGGCTCCCTCTCCGGAATCGAACCCTAATTCCCCGTTACCCGTTGAAACCATGGTAAGCCAATACCTTACCATCGAAAGTTGATAGGGCAGAAATTTGAATGAACCGTCGCCAGCGCAAGGCTATGCGATCCGTAAAGTTATTATGAATCACCAAGGAGCCCCGAAGGGCATTGGTTTTTTATCTAATAAACACATCCCTTCCGAAGTCGGGATTTTCAGCATGTATTAGCTCTAGAATTACCACGGTTATCCAAGTAGTAAGGTATTATCAAATAAACGATAACTGATTTAATGAGCCATTCGCAGTTTCACGGTATAATTGCTTATACTTAGACATGCATGGCTTAATCTTTGAGACAAGCATATGACTACTGGCAGAATCAACCAGGTAACTATCGTTCACCAGCATGCCAAGGCACGCCGGCTAAGCCCCCAAAGGAGCGGATGGTACCAGGAAGGGGGTCGCCAAAGCGTCCCCAATCACCCGCCTCGAACGCGCACACGGCGCATTTCGCTGCGGGCAACTTATTCAATTGCCCCCACTGAGTTCCCCAAGACGTGGTCCGCAACAGAGCCGGACAGGCGTCGCCGCCCGTGACCAGCCCGCTACATGTACGCCTCAAGAGGAGGAAGCCTTCGCCGACTCACGCAGCACAAGGCGCGGATTAGTCGGCGGGGCAGCCCCCAAAGGTCTAGGAGATTTTTGGCATAGCCAGCAATCCACAAACCTGAAATGGCGCCCGCTCATGGAATTGAGCAGGACTTCAGGTGTCGGGCGCAAGTAGACGGCGCAATGCCTGCGGCACCGTCAGCCTACAAGCACCCAACAGTAGCCGAGTCCTGGGCAACGCGCTGACTAGAGTTAACTTTGCCAACCGCTACCTGGGAAACAAGGCGAGCGAGTATGAAACCAAAAAGTTGCAGCAGCCGCCAATCTGCGCTGCGAACAGCACCAGACGAGCGGCTGCCCGTAAAAATAACCAAGCAGCAGAGTCTTTACCCTTTTACAGGCAAGAGTAGCCACCAGGCTTTCTACCAACCCAGTTGCCCACCTAGAGTATGACTACTTTAGGTGTGCTCCTTGTAGTATGTAGGAACGCATGTCGCTCGGCGGTTATGGGTTTGCAGATCCCCGGCCGGAAACGACGTCGGAGGTCGGCATTTTTGTATGCAAAATCGCGTAGACATGCGCAGCCCCATACAAACCAAATGCCAGATTCAACGAGATAGCTCGTTTTCGCACCCACCGCCACCATTATGCGCCCAAACACGCCGTGTTTAGGCGCAAAAGGATTGTGATGCTTATGCAATTCTTCTGAGCCCACTTGAGAGGCGGTACAGCAGGCGACGTTGTTGGCGTAAAAAGTACGCTGCGCATGCAGGCGACTAACGACAAGGCTGGGATTGCGCCACGGACCAAAGCAACGGGTTTTCTGCGTTAGTTCCCGCCATCCCCGCTGCGGGACAAATGGAATGGGAACGTGATGGCTCTCTCTCCGTATAGACTGCTTTTGCAGACTACATGGCTGGTTGGGATAGGCGCCAGCTGGACCAAACATTGGGTGGGCATCACATGATGCGGCCGCACCTGCAGCTACCGGTCTGTATAAAACCCAGGGTTTTGCTCTTTATTCCCTCGCCCATCTACCAACAATATTTACCCATCATCACAGCTACACAATCGTACCCTTGTACACTCCAAAATGGCCTGGAATCCGCACAGCAGAAATAATACCGGTCGCCCAGAAGTAGTTCCGCAGGATCGCCTGATTGGGAGTGCAAGGAGATATGAGTTGAAGGTCGAACAGCAACCTATTCGAGCGCGCATGTGTGGATTCGGCGATAAAGACCGCAGGCCTATAACGCCGCCGCCATGTATCCGCCTCATCGTCTATGACCGGATTACGGGGCGAGAGCTGGACTTCAACGACATCGACAGCACCTACTTTGTCCTCATGGTGGACCTCTGGAACCAGGAAGGTACCGCCGCTGTCAACCTAGTGCGGCATTCCAGCGCAGCTCCCACAGTCAGCATCAGCAGTAGCACAACGACCTCGTATCCGCCGCCGCCAGACCGGCAGTACGTAACAACAGCCATTCCGCAGTACGATCCACCGTACAGAATGACGACGCACATGCCGTCATATTCGCATGGCCCCGTAATGGGGTACCCGTACCCGCAGCCTGGACCGCCGGCTAGCTATCCGGCGTACGCCCAAACTTACGGCCAACCACCCCAGGCACCCATAATGCCCCCGCACCCATGAGTTCAAACCACACGCGCAATCTTATCGGCATGAATGCCGTCAACGCTTGTCGTCTCAACGACCTCGACGGCAAAGCCGGCTTCTGGTTCGTGCTGCAGGATCTGAGCGTCCGGACAGAGGGCACCTTTCGACTCAAGCTCAGCCTCTTCGACATTGGCAGCGGCACAAACACGGTGGTGCCCGAGAGTCAGGGCCCCACACACGGTAAAGGTCCTTGCCTTGCACACAGCTTCTCAGAGCAGTTTACAGTCTACTCTGCCAAGAAGTTCCCAGGTGTAATTGAGAGCACACCGCTCAGTAAGTGCTTTGCACAGCAGGGTATCAAGATACCGATACGGAAGGATGCACCAAAAGAAATAGTCAACGCAAACGAATATGAGGCGGATGATTAGAAATTAGACTACTTTTGGGTTTCATCCTTTTCTTCCGGAATCGAGCATAAATAAAGTCACAGATGGTGTCTCCTCTCGTATCCTGCTGCCCGCAACCCACTGCCCTCCCTCTGCCCACGCCCTCACCTGCGCCAAAAGAGACTGCAAACCGGCTACTATTTCAAATTAGTAGACTTGTTAATAATTCATTAATCAACATGATTGATTCCTGTATAGGTTGAAAAAGACTTACTTTATTAGGCAGCCTTTAACCTAGATGGGAATTAATAATGCTAATCCAATTAATTGTTGACAAGTCTGCAGATTAGGATCCCAAGTAGCCGGCCGCCGTCTATTAGGCCCAGGTACCCCCGCTAGAGTCTAGACACAACGTTGGGCCCAGCTTCTACTCTCCACGACCCCATGGGCCGTTCCAACTGCAGTAAAGCAGTTGATACGATGCCCTCTGACCCCCAGAAGTTGCCTAGTAAATGGGCCGCCTCCAATTTGTGCCAAAGGCGCGAGCAAGAGCGCAGTGCCAACGGCACCCGCCCTCTACAGGCGCCCCAGCGGTTGCCGAAGCCAGGGCAGCAAGTCCACAAGGGGTGAGCTTGCCAATTGCTGCCCGTCAAACAGCGTGTACAAGTATGAAACCGAGTAATGGTCGCCCCGGCATGGCGCTGTAAACAGCCCCAAAACCGCAGCTCCCCAAGCCCATGGCCAGCCAAGCAGCGGGAAACGGTGCCGCATCTAACAAGCAGCCTACACCCGTTGCCGCCGACCATGGGCGAAAATGGTGCAACCCTCGCCGCCTTGGAGCAGCCAGCAGTTGCGTTGCCCTTGTCGGAGCACAATTCAAAGGCCCTCAGTCCAGAACGAGTGGGATTTATACAGCATACGCTGCACTCAGTCCCCCGAATGGCTTTCAAAAAGCCAACCCCACGCCCAAAGCTACAACGACCTCCCACCTGTACGATTGCCCTCTGGCAGGCAATCGTTGCGGCGGGCGCCCCTGTCGCCCAAGCGCCGAATACAAGTCTGAGCACTCGTACCCAGCGACCAGTGTCAATGGCCCTCCTTAAACTGCCGTGGGTTTGCAAACCGCCGGCCGGCAACGAACTTTTCAGATCGCCGAGGTCTGTATAAATACAAAAGCGAGCAGACATGCGCAGCGCCCTACAAGCCTAAACGCCGAAGAAAACAACAGCAGCTGTAGTGCGCCCACAACGACTACCCCGAGCCGGCCTGCGCACCGCCCTACAAGCCTAAACGCCGAAGAAAACAACGGCAGCTGTAGTGCGCCCGCAACGACAACCGACTCTCCGGCCCACGGATCCTTTGCCACTGTACTCCAATTGCCCACATCAAGGACCAACGGGCGGGCTTTACCAGCAAAAGTTGCCGTCTCAATGCCCAAAGTGCGTGTAGCACACGCCCCGACATAGGCTATATAGCCTACTAAGCGCGCTATATTTTAATTTTACAAGCAATAGTAGCGGCCAGCGTCAATACAGCCCAGTCACCCATATAGAGTCTGAGTACTCCAAGTGGGCTCCTTATAGTATATAGGAACCCCTATTGCTCGGCGGTTATAGGTTTGCAGATCCCCGGCCGGAAACGACGTCAAAGGTCGTCAATTTTATATGTGAGATCGCGTAGACATGCGCAGCGCCATACAAACCAAATGCTAGATTCAACGAGATAGCTTTTTTAACCTTGTAACCTTGGAAACTCAAACCTAATCGCTTTCAAAGTAAGTTTTTATTGGTTTCTAGTTAGATTTGTATTAGACAAACTAGTAACT
>NW_027094008.1:10000-17707 GCF_003171515.1 Pyrenophora tritici-repentis
AGGTTTGAATAAGGTCCAATTGGCGGGCGGACCCGCCAAGGAAACAAGTAGTACGCAAAAAGACATGGGTGAATATGGCGCCAGACGGGCAAGGCAGCGAGGCCCTATCCCAGTCCGGCTTCATATTTGTGTAATGATCCCTCCGCAGGTTCACCTACGGAGACCTTGTTACGACTTTTACTTCCTCTAAATGACCGAGTTTGACCAACTTTCCGGCTTGGGGTGGTCGTTGCCAACCTCCCCGAGCCAGTCCGAAGGCCTCACTGAGCCATTCAATCGGTAGTAGCGACGGGCGGTGTGTACAAAGGTCAGGGACGTAATCAACGCATGCTGATGACACGCGCTTACTAGGCATTCCTCGTTGAAAAGCAATAATTGCAATGCTTTATCCCCAGCACGACAGAGTTTAACAAGATTACCCAGACCTTTCGGCCAAGGGAAAGAACTCGTTGGCTCTGTCAGTGTAGCGCGCGTGCGGCCCAGAATATCTAAGGGCATCACAGACCTGTTATTGCCTCAAACTTCCATCAACTTGAGTTGATAGTCTCTCTAAGAAGCCGGCGACCAGCCAAAGCTAGCCTGGCTATTTAGCAGAGTAAGGTCTCGCTCGTTATCGCAATTAAGCAGACAAGTCACCCACGAACTAAGAACGGCCATGCACCACCACCTGAAAAATCAAGAAAGAGCTCTCAATCTGTCAATCCTTATTTCATCTGAACCTGGTGAGTTTCCCCGTGTTGAGTCAAATTAAGCCGCAGGCTCCACGCCTGGTGGTGACCTTCCGTCAATTTCTTTAAGTTTCAGCCTTGCGACCATAATCCCCCAGAACCCAAAAACTTTGATTTCTCGTAAGGTGCCGAGCGAGTCAGAAAAAGAACATCGCCCGATCCCTAGTCGGCATAGTTTACGGTTAAGACTACGACGGTATCTGATCGTCTTCGATCCCCTAACTTTCGTTCACTGATTAATGAAAACATCCTTGGCAAATGCTTTCGCAGTAGTTAGTCTTCAGTAAATCCAAGAATTTCACCTCTGACAACTGAATACTGATGCCCCGACTGTTCCTGTTAATCATTGCGGCGTCTCTAGAAACCAACAAAATAGAAACGCACGCCCTATTTTATTATTCCATGCTAACGTATTCGAGCAAAGGCCTGCTTTGAACACTCTAATTTTTTCAAAGTAAAAGTCCTGATTCCCCAACACGCCCAGTAAAGGGCATGAGGTTCTTCAGAAGGAAGGCCCGGCCGGACGAGTGCACGCGGTGAGGCGGACCCGCCAGCCAGACCCAAGTTTCAACTACGAGCTTTTTAACTGCAACAACTTTAATATACGCTATTGGAGCTGGAATTACCGCGGCTGCTGGCACCAGACTTGCCCTCCAATTGTTCCTCGTTAAGAGGTTTAAATTGTACTCATTCCAATTACAAGACCCAAAAGAGCCCTGTATCAGTATTTATTGTCACTACCTCCCCGAATCGGGATTGGGTAATTTGCGCGCCTGCTGCCTTCCTTGGATGTGGTAGCCGTTTCTCAGGCTCCCTCTCCGGAATCGAACCCTAATTCCCCGTTACCCGTTGAAACCATGGTAAGCCAATACCTTACCATCGAAAGTTGATAGGGCAGAAATTTGAATGAACCGTCGCCAGCGCAAGGCTATGCGATCCGTAAAGTTATTATGAATCACCAAGGAGCCCCGAAGGGCATTGGTTTTTTATCTAATAAACACATCCCTTCCGAAGTCGGGATTTTCAGCATGTATTAGCTCTAGAATTACCACGGTTATCCAAGTAGTAAGGTATTATCAAATAAACGATAACTGATTTAATGAGCCATTCGCAGTTTCACGGTATAATTGCTTATACTTAGACATGCATGGCTTAATCTTTGAGACAAGCATATGACTACTGGCAGAATCAACCAGGTAACTATCGTTCACCAGCATGCCAAGGCACGCCGGCTAAGCCCCCAAAGGAGCGGATGGTACCAGGAAGGGGGTCGCCAAAGCGTCCCCAATCACCCGCCTCGAACGCGCACACGGCGCATTTCGCTGCGGGCAACTTATTCAATTGCCCCCACTGAGTTCCCAAGACGTGGTCCGCAACAGAGCCGGACAGGCGTCGCCGCCCGTGACCAGCCCGCTACATGTACGCCTCAAGAGGAGGAAGCCTTCGCCGACTCACGCAGCACAAGGCGCGGATTAGTCGGCGGGGCAGCCCCCAAAGGTCTAGGAGATTTTTGGCATAGCCAGCAATCCACAAACCTGAAATGGCGCCCGCTCATGGAATTGAGCAGGACTTCAGGTGTCGGGCGCAAGTAGACGGCGCAATGCCTGCGGCACCGTCAGCCTACAAGCACCCAACAGTAGCCGAGTCCTGGGCAACGCGCTGACTAGAGTTAACTTTGCCAACCGCTACCTGGGAAACAAGGCGAGCGAGTATGAAACCAAAAAGTTGCAGCAGCCGCCAATCTGCGCTGCGAACAGCACCAGACGAGCGGCTGCCCGTAAAAATAACCAAGCAGCAGAGTCTTTACCCTTTTACAGGCAAGAGTAGCCACCAGGCTTTCTACCAACCCAGTTGCCCACCTAGAGTATGACTACTTTAGGTGTGCTCCTTGTAGTATGTAGGAACGCATGTCGCTCGGCGGTTATGGGTTTGCAGATCCCCGGCCGGAAACGACGTCGGAGGTCGGCATTTTTGTATGCAAAATCGCGTAGACATGCGCAGCCCCATACAAACCAAATGCCAGATTCAACGAGATAGCTCGTTTTCGCACCCACCGCCACCATTATGCGCCCAAACACGCCGTGTTTAGGCGCAAAAGGATTGTGATGCTTATGCAATTCTTCTGAGCCCACTTGAGAGGCGGTACAGCAGGCGACGTTGTTGGCGTAAAAAGTACGCTGCGCATGCAGGCGACTAACGACAAGGCTGGGATTGCGCCACGGACCAAAGCAACGGGTTTTCTGCGTTAGTTCCCGCCATCCCCGCTGCGGGACAAATGGAATGGGAACGTGATGGCTCTCTCTCCGTATAGACTGCTTTTGCAGACTACATGGCTGGTTGGGATAGGCGCCAGCTGGACCAAACATTGGGTGGGCATCACATGATGCGGCCGCACCTGCAGCTACCGGTCTGTATAAAACCCAGGGTTTTGCTCTTTATTCCCTCGCCCATCTACCAACAATATTTACCCATCATCACAGCTACACAATCGTACCCTTGTACACTCCAAAATGGCCTGGAATCCGCACAGCAGAAATAATACCGGTCGCCCAGAAGTAGTTCCGCAGGATCGCCTGATTGGGAGTGCAAGGAGATATGAGTTGAAGGTCGAACAGCAACCTATTCGAGCGCGCATGTGTGGATTCGGCGATAAAGACCGCAGGCCTATAACGCCGCCGCCATGTATCCGCCTCATCGTCTATGACCGGATTACGGGGCGAGAGCTGGACTTCAACGACATCGACAGCACCTACTTTGTCCTCATGGTGGACCTCTGGAACCAGGAAGGTACCGCCGCTGTCAACCTAGTGCGGCATTCCAGCGCAGCTCCCACAGTCAGCATCAGCAGTAGCACAACGACCTCGTATCCGCCGCCGCCAGACCGGCAGTACGTAACAACAGCCATTCCGCAGTACGATCCACCGTACAGAATGACGACGCACATGCCGTCATATTCGCATGGCCCGTAATGGGGTACCCGTACCCGCAGCCTGGACCGCCGGCTAGCTATCCGGCGTACGCCCAAACTTACGGCCAACCACCCCAGGCACCCATAATGCCCCCCGCACCCATGAGTTCAAACCACACGCGCAATCTTATCGGCATGAATGCCGTCAACGCTTGTCGTCTCAACGACCTCGACGGCAAAGCCGGCTTCTGGTTCGTGCTGCAGGATCTGAGCGTCCGGACAGAGGGCACCTTTCGACTCAAGCTCAGCCTCTTCGACATTGGCAGCGGCACAAACACGGTGGTGCCCGAGAGTCAGGGCCCCACACACGGTAAAGGTCCTTGCCTTGCACACAGCTTCTCAGAGCAGTTTACAGTCTACTCTGCCAAGAAGTTCCCAGGTGTAATTGAGAGCACACCGCTCAGTAAGTGCTTTGCACAGCAGGGTATCAAGATACCGATACGGAAGGATGCACCAAAAGAAATAGTCAACGCAAACGAATATGAGGCGGATGATTAGAAATTAGACTACTTTTGGGTTTCATCCTTTTCTTCCGGAATCGAGCATAAATAAAGTCACAGATGGTGTCTCCTCTCGTATCCTGCTGCCCGCAACCCACTGCCCTCCCTCTGCCCACGCCCTCACCTGCGCCAAAAGAGACTGCAAACCGGCTACTATTTCAAATTAGTAGACTTGTTAATAATTCATTAATCAACATGATTGATTCCTGTATAGGTTGAAAAAGACTTACTTTATTAGGCAGCCTTTAACCTAGATGGGAATTAATAATGCTAATCCAATTAATTGTTGACAAGTCTGCAGATTAGGATCCCAAGTAGCCGGCCGCCGTCTATTAGGCCCAGGTACCCCGCTAGAGTCTAGACACAACGTTGGGCCCAGCTTCTACTCTCCACGACCCCATGGGCCGTTCCAACTGCAGTAAAGCAGTTGATACGATGCCCTCTGACCCCCAGAAGTTGCCTAGTAAATGGGCCGCCTCCAATTTGTGCCAAAGGCGCGAGCAAGAGCGCAGTGCCAACGGCACCCGCCCTCTACAGGCGCCCCAGCGGTTGCCGAAGCCAGGGCAGCAAGTCCACAAGGGGTGAGCTTGCCAATTGCTGCCCGTCAAACAGCGTGTACAAGTATGAAACCGAGTAATGGTCGCCCCGGCATGGCGCTGTAAACAGCCCCAAAACCGCAGCTCCCCAAGCCCATGGCCAGCCAAGCAGCGGGAAACGGTGCCGCATCTAACAAGCAGCCTACACCCGTTGCCGCCGACCATGGGCGAAAATGGTGCAACCCTCGCCGCCTTGGAGCAGCCAGCAGTTGCGTTGCCCTTGTCGGAGCACAATTCAAAGGCCCTCAGTCCAGAACGAGTGGGATTTATACAGCATACGCTGCACTCAGTCCCCCGAATGGCTTTCAAAAAGCCAACCCCACGCCCAAAGCTACAACGACCTCCCACCTGTACGATTGCCCTCTGGCAGGCAATCGTTGCGGCGGGCGCCCCTGTCGCCCAAGCGCCGAATACAAGTCTGAGCACTCGTACCCAGCGACCAGTGTCAATGGCCCTCCTTAAACTGCCGTGGGTTTGCAAACCGCCGGCCGGCAACGAACTTTTCAGATCGCCGAGGTCTGTATAAATACAAAAGCGAGCAGACATGCGCAGCGCCCTACAAGCCTAAACGCCGAAGAAAACAACAGCAGCTGTAGTGCGCCCACAACGACTACCCCGAGCCGGCCTGCGCACCGCCCTACAAGCCTAAACGCCGAAGAAAACAACGGCAGCTGTAGTGCGCCCGCAACGACAACCGACTCTCCGGCCCACGGATCCTTTGCCACTGTACTCCAATTGCCCACATCAAGGACCAACGGGCGGGCTTTACCAGCAAAAGTTGCCGTCTCAATGCCCAAAGTGCGTGTAGCACACGCCCCGACATAGGCTATATAGCCTACTAAGCGCGCTATATTTTAATTTTACAAGCAATAGTAGCGGCCAGCGTCAATACAGCCCAGTCACCCATATAGAGTCTGAGTACTCCAAGTGGGCTCCTTATAGTATATAGGAACCCCTATTGCTCGGCGGTTATAGGTTTGCAGATCCCCGGCCGGAAACGACGTCAAAGGTCGTCAATTTTATATGTGAGATCGCGTAGACATGCGCAGCGCCATACAAACCAAATGCTAGATTCAACGAGATAGCTTTTTTAACCTTGTAACCTTGGAAACTCAAACCTAATCGCTTTCAAAGTAAGTTTTTATTGGTTTCTAGTTAGATTTGTATTAGACAAACTAGTAACTAAGACTGTATACTTTACTTTATAGTACTATTCTCTAGAAACCTCTACAAAGTAAAGTATTCTCTTATACTTTAAATACTATAGTAGATAATTATTAGTATCTTTGTTAGTCATAGTTTATAAAATAAATACCTTAAACTATCTATTATACTTTTTTAATATAGTATTCTTATAATCTCTAGTAAGTCATAAATAGACTTTTAGACTAGTATAGTTTTAGATAACTCGAACTATATATAGAAATATAGGAATAAAAAGTTATACTTAAAGAACAGTATTTACAACTATAAAGTTTTATTATAATATAAGATAAAATAAAAGCTATCTACAATAACGTTAGAGAAGTAAAAGTACTACCTAAATATTGTATATATATCTCAGATACTATACTAGTATATATAGAAAGAGTAATTTAGTATAGAACTTTGTAAGCTAGACTACTAAGTAAAGATAACTTTATAAAAATATAAAATAACTATAAGATAGGTACTATATATAAAGACATAGTTTAGATAAATAAGCTTAATTTAAGTATAGAGAGAATAGTAGATAGTCTCTCTAGTAAGAGAAAAGGCCTACTCTATATAGTATAAGAGAAGAGAGAAAAACTAGGTTTAAAAGAGCTAGCGCTAAGTCTAGATAAAACTAAAAAAAAGGTAAAAAGAGTTTTATTCTAGTAGTAATAAAAATAAATTATCTTTATCTAAATAACTATATATAGCTAGTAGATTATAGCTAGTAGTCTTTAATTAAGTAAAAAAATAAGTAAGAATAAACTAAGCTTAGTAATAGCTAGATTTTATATTTAAATAAGTAAACTTAATTTAAAACTAGAGAAAATAGTACTTGGACTATCTAGTAAGATAGATAAGCTACTCTATATAAATCTACCTCATAAAACTTGTATAATAAAAAGTAAAAGACTACGACTAGTAACTTGTGTAATGTAAGCAAGAGAGAATATTAAAACCTACGACTAGTAACTTGTACTTTACACGACAAACCAAACATGGAGCAGCTTTGCCACATCAAAGGCACAATCGCGAGACAACTAGAGGCATAGGTTTTTCAAACTACCTTGTTAGTGCCAGCACAGAGTGCCATAGTCGACTATATAGCATTTAAAATTCGGCGGTATACGCCTAATACAGTTCAACAACATGGGCAACTTGTCAAAATTACAGTAGGCAACAGTCGGCCAATTCAAAAGGCCAAAACACCAGTCTCCCTTCTAAGGCTGCAGCGTGGGCTGCTCATCCATAAACGGGGAGGGTATTTATCCCAATTTCAACCAAGCTAGCGACGGGCTTACGCTCAATAGCTCGTAACAACAAGGCTACTCGACTACTTACACGACCCGGCTAGACAACTAAGTCGTCTGCAAAGGATTCAATCCTGCGCACTGTACAATTGCAATACGCCGGCGAACAGCCCCAACTTCAATGGGACTGCCAACGCCGGCCTGGTAAGGTTCTGGCCAAAGGCCTATTCGTATCCGACTGGTGCAGGCGGAAATCACCCCGTTCTGGCATGGATTCTGACTTAGAGGCGTTCAGCCATAATCCAGCAGATGGTAGCTTCGCGGCAATGCCTGGTCAGACAGCCGCAAAAACCAATTATCTGAAACCGCGGTTCCTCTCGTACTAAGCGGTATTACCATTGGGGCAAGGTCATCAGTAGGGTAAAACTAACCTGTCTCACGACGGTCTAAACCCAGCTCACGTTCCCTATT
>NW_027094009.1:0-16150 GCF_003171515.1 Pyrenophora tritici-repentis
TGCTGGGCGTCAAGGAGGACGGATGGAAGGGGCCGGAGCAGTACCCGCGATATTATCGGCGGTGATCAAGATCGCTCGGTTTATGGTCGTGCAGAAGGGACTAGAAATGTCAGGGCCCGAGGAGGATAGCGGCGATGAGACAGACGACGACTTAGATGACAGCGCGTACGAGAGCGGGCCAAAGCCAGCGACGGCGTCCCAAGGGGTGTTTGCAGTTAGTGCAGAAATGATGGACCGGTTCATGGTGCGCGGCAGCCATAGCCCATGCAGTGGATGTTGGATTTGCGGACGTATGGATTGAAGATCCATTACAACACTACAACCCGCGGGCATGTAGAGTGGACGAACGGCGACGAGCAGACTCCGCAACAATCAATCGGATCGGCATGATTGATTCCTATCTAGGTTAAAGGCTGCCTAATAAAGTAACTCTTTAACCTATATAGGAATCAATCATGTCGATCGATTGATTGTTGCGGAGTCTGGCGACGAGCTGCTGTACAAAGAGCTGCATTTTAGCATGGCGCAGTTCCGCGGCATGGTACATGGGCTGGCTAGCGAGAGCCGGCGATTATTAACAGAGGAGTTAATGTTTAGCAGCAAGGCAGCGCCGGTGCCGGCAGTGCCATGGGAGAGCATACGTGACAACCCAACCGACGAGCGGCCAGGATGGAACTTTTTGAAGGATCATCGCACAAACATGCCCGTCAACGGCGAGAGGTGGTTATTTGAGCGGGTAGGCGAGAGCGCCAGCATCCGGAGTCGGTTCATGAAGCCCGGGACGCAGTCAGGGGTAGACCGACAGGCAATAGAGCGATACATGGACCGGGTGGTAGAATTTCGCGAGAAGCTGGCGGTGTTAATGCATATAACGGGTGGGCAGCCAGCGCGAGGGCCAGAGCTACTGAGCGTACGGCATAGCAACACAGTGCAAGGGGGGCATCGCAATATATTCATCGAGGACGGCATGGTGGTGTTTGTGACACGGTACCACAAGGGATACAAAGTCAGCGGCGACGTCAAGATTATCCATCGATATTTGCCGCGCGAGGTGGGCGAGCTGGTAGTGTGGTATATGTGGCTGGTGTTGCCGTTCCAGCAGCGGCTCGAGGCGTTGGTGTGGGAGAAGGAGGCAGTTTCGTCGCATATGTGGCCAGCAGACCCAGCGCGGCCGCAAGTGGACGACCGATCGGCTGCGGGAGGCGTTGAAGCGCGAGAGCCGGATCGCGATGGGCCAGGAGTGGACGTTTGCCGGGTACCGGGAGATGGCGATTGGCATCAGCCGGCGGTTTTTGCGTGGATCGACAGCGTTCCAGGCAGATGAGGGCGAGGAGAATAAGGAGTGGGCTGAGGAGCAGGCAGGAGATTCGATTGCCGACGAGCAGGCGGGCCATACGTCGCACGTGGCGGGACTGGTATACGCGCGAGGATCATGGAGCAGTCAGGGGCCGTGGCGGATAGGCGGCAGCAGTTCCGGGCATCGAGCACGGATTGGCATAGATTTTTGGGCTTCCAGGCAGGCTTGGACGACCAGAGAAGAAGCAGCAAGCGGAAGAGAGCGCCGTTTGAGAGCGAGGCAGACGAGGCAAGGGTGGATCGGTGGCAGCGGCTGAGGAAGATGGACGCGAGAGCGCAGCTGAAGCGCATGATGGGCGAGGAGGCCAAGTTCCGGGGGGTGCAGGAGGCAGCGATCAAAGCCATCACAGCAGGCGAGAGTCCCGTAGTAGCGGTGATGCCGACGGGGGCAGGCAAGAGCTTGTTGTTCATGTTGCCGGCGTGGGCAGAGCAGGGCGGCACGACGGTGGTGGTAGTGCCGTTGATCGCGTTGCGTGGCGACATGGCACAGCGGTGCAAGAAGCTAGGGATATCGTGCGTAGAGTGGCAGAGTCGGCGTCCGCCAGACGCAGCAGCGGTGGTGTTAGTGACGCCCGAGTCGGCAGTTGGAGAGGAATTTGCAACGTTTTTAAACCGGCTACGAGCGACGCGCAGCTAGATCGGATTATTATCGACGAGTGCCATATCGTGTTAAACCGGCAGTACACGTTCCGCAAGCAGATGCAGCAGCTAGGTAAGCTAGTGGCTGTAGAGACGCAGATGGTCATGTTAACAGCAACGTTGCCACCAGCGAGGAGGACGAGTTATTCCGGCGAATGCATTTTGAGCGTGGGCAGGTAAGAATGTTTAGGGCACCAACAGCACGGAGCAACATAGCGTACCGGGTGGTAAGGGTAGAGAAGGAGAGGAAGAGACAGGAGGTAGAGGCAACGGTGTTGGCGATGGTACAGCAGAAGGTCCGAAAGTATAAGAGCGGCAAGATTGTAGTGTACGGCAACTCAGTGCCAAAGGTCAAGGGGTTAGCCGAGAAGCTCAAGTGCCATGCGTATCATCACCACGCGGTTGGCAAGGCAAGCATGTTGGAGGAGTTCATGGGCGGCAAGCAGCGGGTGATTGTGGCAACCAGCGCGTTGGGCATGGGAGTGGACGTGCCCGATATCCGGTGCATTGTCCACATGGATTGGCCGTTTAGCGTGTTGGATTACGCGCAGGAGAGCGGGCGAGCCGGGCGAGACGGGGAGCGGAGCGAGGCCATCATGATGGTGCAGGACGGCGAGCAGCGAGCGGCGGATGACAAGCAGGGGGAGGCGGAGCAGCGGTTGGTGCGAGCATACGTCGAAGGCATAGACGAGGCGGCGACATGTAGACGGGTAATGTTGGACGGGTATTAGACAGGCGCGAGGCCGAGCGAGCTCGGTGCGAGGAGGGAGAGGAGAGGTGTGACGTATGCATGAGAGCCGACGGGGAGGAGATGGAGGAGGAGATGGAGAGGAGGAGATGGAGGAGGAGATGGAGGAGGAGATGGAGGAGGAGATGGAAGAGATGGAGGAGGTGGAGGAGGTGGAGGAGGTGGAGGAGATGGAGGTGGTGGAGGTGGCCGAGGGCGGCAGCAGCAACGAAGAAGAGGCGGAGACATTGGAGAGGGAGCAAGAAGAGGCGCGGCAGGCGTTTAATCAGCAGCAACGAGAGCAAGGCGGCCCGCGACAGAGATTGATACAGCAGCGGCAGCAGGAGTTCGCCGACGTCGAGTGGCTGCGTAGGCAGCTGGCGCAATGGATAAACCGGTGTGGGTTATGCGAGGCGGTAGGGCAAGGATCGAGCGCACACGACGTACGGCAATGTTGGCGACAGGAGAGCCAGCGGATCAAGGAGTCGATTAAGAGGATGGAAGAGACAATTAAGTTTGAGCGTTATTCGGGCTGTTTTTGGTGTGGAGTGCCGCAGGAGATATGCAATCGGTGGGAAAGGAATAGTTTTGGGCGATATCAGAGAGTCCAAGACGGGGATTGCCAGTATAGAGGGGTATTAATAGGCGGGTTATTAAGTATAGCATTAGGGCGGAGCGAGGTAGGAAACCGATGGACGGCGCGGTTAGAGGAGTTCGGGGTTAGTAATTCAGGAGCAGCCGACGTTGTTTGAGTTTTTAGGAAAAAAGCGATTGTTAGAGACGGTTGAGAGCAATAACTTAGCAGGAGAGTTTTGTTGGATTACAAGATTAATAGGCGAGTAGAGGAAATATAGAGAGTTGTAACGTTGACGAGGGTAGCTCCAACAGCTCGAGTAGGTCGGATAGTGTAAGCAGCGATAAAGGCAAGAGCAGCAAGATCAGCGAGAGCGTAGGCAGGGTTAGCAGCAAGAGAGATAGCAGCAACAGTGACGATAGTAGCAGCAGTAAGAGTAGCGACGAAGGCGAGGGCAGCGAGAGCAGTGATCAAGGCGAGAGCAGCGAGAGTAGTGACGAAGGCGAGGGTAGTAAAGATATTAGAGGTAGCGAAAGCAGCGGCAACAGCGAGAGCAATGAGAGCAACGACAAAGACGAGGGCAGAGAAGGTAACGAGAGCGGCGAGAGCAGTAAGAGCGCAGGCAGCGTTGGTAGCGAGAGCAATAGCTGCAACAGTGGCGATAGTGGCGATAGCGAGGGCAGCGACGACGGCGAGGATGGCGAGGATGGCGAGGATGGCGAGGACAGCGAGGGCAACTTGATGGCAGGTAGCGAAAGCAGTAATAGCAGCTTGAGCAGGGAGGAAAGCGAGGGTCGTGACGACGGCGAGAGTAGCTCCGATAGCGAGAGCAGCAAGAGCGAGAGCAGCAAGAGCGGCAAGAGCAACGAGAGCGAGGCAGGCGAGGCAGGCGAGAGCAACGAGATGGCAAGTAGCGAGAGCGAGGCAGGCGAGGCAGGCGAGAGCAACGAGATGGCAAGTAGCGAGAGCGTAGGGAGCGAGAGAGGCGAGAGAAATAAGAGCAGCGACATGATAGGTACCGTTGGCAGCGAGAGCATCGAGAGCCGCGCATATAGCGAGAGTAACGAGAACAGAGCGAGTAGCGAGAGCAGCGACGACGGTAAGGACAGCGAGAGCAGGAGCCGCAGCGGCGAAAGGAGTTGTAGAAGCCGTAGCAGCGGTAGGAAGTGAGAAGCAGCGAGAGTAGCGCGAGCAGTGGGGGACAGCAGGGACAGCGAGAGCAGTAGGGAAAGCAAGAGCAGGGGCAGAAGTAGTTATAGCGGCCGCAGGCGTAGTAGGAGCGGTGGGGAGTGAGGAGCAGAAGCGAGGATATCGATAGCAGCGAGAGCAGCGAGGACGGCGGGGATAGTAGGGATAGCGGGATCAGCTGTGAGAGAAGCGAGGATAGCGAGAGTAGGAAAGCAGGAGCCGCAGGCGCGATAGAAGTAAGAGTAGCAAGAGCAGTAAGAGCAGGATGTGTAGCCGCGAGGATAGAGGCAATTAAGGTAATTAAGGTGATTGCGATGATTGCGAGGACAGTAAGAGCAACAAGGGCAGCGCAAGAAAGGGGCGAACGGCAAGGGAATTAACTATTAAGTTAATTGTAGCGATTGCAAGGACAGCGGGAACAGCGAGGATAGTAAGGGCAGTAAGGGTAGAAAGGACAGCGGAAGCAGCGAGGACAACGAGGACAGCGAGGATTGTAAGGACAGCGGAAGCAGCGAGGATAATGAGGACAGCGAGGATAGTAAGAACAGCGAGGATAGTAAGGACAGTAAGAGTAGCGAGGATAGCGAAAGTAGGAGAGTAGCAGTAGCAATAGCAGTAGCCGGAGGTGTATATAAGCTGTAAGAGGTAAGAGGTAGAAGTAAGGATATTATAAGCAGCAAGGATAGCAGGGGCAGAAGCGGCAACAGGTGCAGGGGTAGTAGGAGTAGTAATAAGAATATTAAGAGCAGTGCAAGTTACAAGGACAAGGGACAAAGTAAGGACAGTAGAGATAGTAAGAGTATCAGGAGCAGCGAGAACAGAAGCCGTAGGATTGATAGCGAAGATATTAAGAGCAGCAAGGAAAGCGAAAGTAGCGAGGGTAGTAAGAGCAGCGACAAGAGGAGCGGTAGCGGCCGCCGAAACCGCAGTTACCGCAGGTGGAGGAGGCGTAGGAGGTAAGGGGCAGAAGAGAGCAGTAGAGACAGCGGGAACAGCGGGGAAAGCGAGAGCAGCAAGAAGGACGGGGATAGTAGAGATAGAGGAAGTGGCGAGAGCAGAAGCAGTAATAGGGAGGATTGCGGAATGCGGAGGAGTAAGAGCGGTAGGAGTAAGAGTAGCAAGAGCAGGACGTAGAAGTAAGAGCCGTAGGAGCAGGAGCAGTAAGAATAGCAGGAGTAGCAAGGGTAGGAGCTTTAAAGGCGGCAGCAACGAGGGTGTTACAAGCAGCGAAAATAATAGGAGCAGGGAGAGTGGTCGCAGTAAGGATAGCGATAGAAGCGAGGTTGGCGACAGCAGGGACAGTAGTAGTAGCAAGAATAGCGAGAGTAGCGAGAGCAATAGCAGTGAGAGCTAGAGCATTAAGAGTAGCAGCAATAAGAGCAGTAACCGTAGGAGTAGGCGCATTAAGAGTAAAAGCTGCAGGAGTAAGAGCAGTAAGGGCGGAAATAGTAGGAGCGTAATTAGCGAGAGCAGGAGCAGCGAGGACAGCAGGAGCAGCTGGAATGGCGAGAGCAGCAAGGACGGAGTGGATAGCAAGAATAGGAAGCGTAGGGGCCGCAGTGGCGATATTTGTAGAAGCGGCAGTAAACACAGGTGTAGTAGTAGCCGTAGGAGTAATAACGAGCATGTTAAAAGCAGCAAGGACGGCAGGAACAGCGGGAGTTGCAATAGTAGAACCCGTAACCGTAATTGAATAGACAGTAAGAGTGATAGTCGCGATAGAAGGAAAAGTTACAAGAATAGCAGCCGTAGCCGTGGTAGAAGCAAGAGTAATTATAATAGAGGCAAAGATAGTAACAGTAGTAAGAGTAATAAGCACAGTAAGGGTATAGTAAGAGCAAAAGTTTAAAGAAGAGTTATTTATGTTAAAAATAAGTATGCAGGTATAAAGCAAAGAAAAGAAAGATTCGAAAAGAGAGAGTATAAAGTTGGTGAGATTCATAATCGATAGATGAGGTAGGTAAAACAGGTATAGTTTGTAGTATATTATTAGATAGTGTTTAAGAAAGAAATCAAGCATAGAATTAAGTAGGATTTAAGGATTAGGATTGTAGTAGAAGACAGAGCAAGTTATTAGGAATACATTAATAAGAAGATAGAAGAAAAGATTAAGTTTATATAAAAGTAGAGTCATAAGAAGAAGATATAAATAAAAAGATATAAGAGATTATGTTTCAATAATATTAAAAAGAGATGTTAGAAAAGAAAGAAGAATAAAAGAAACCCGATATAATTTAAGAGGAGTATAGTAAAGGGAATAGAAGATAGGTAGAAGAAGAAAGAGAGAGAAAGATAAGGAAGTTTATAGAGAAGGACATAAGAAGCAAAAGATAAAGAGAAAGAAGGAGAAGTAAAGAAAATAGAAAGAGAAGTAAAGAAAATATATAGAGCAAGTAAAGAGAGAGTAGCAAGAACAGCAGTAGTAATAAGGATAAGGATAGAGTTAAGGTACAGTACAATAATGCATAGTGGGTATTTAAGCAACAGTAGTAAGACGAGGCAGGCCGTGTTGGACGTGCATACAGTAGGTAGAGTTTAAGTTTACCGACGCAGAATAGTGATAGAGGTATATAGGGTAGTAGATAATGCGATGCGGTATATAGACGGCGGTAGGCGAAGGACAGAGCCGACACAATATACAACAGTATTAGAGAACTAAGAGGTAGTAGGCAAAGGAGATAGTTGAAGAAGTATTTAGGTTGTGTTTAGTATAGCGAATGGTATAACGTGTGTATACAAGCAATAAGAAGATAATAGATACGGAGGAGATTAGACAGCAGATATAAAAGATTGTTAGTTTCGAGGGTATTTATAGCAAGGTTGTTAGGATTAGTATAGGGAAGCAAGAATAGAGTAGCATAGGGATAGATAGGAGGTTAGTAGAACAGAGAGTTAAAGTAAATTTAATAGAGGGATTCGTAAGACAGTTTTAGAGCAAGTAGGGGTTAGGGTGTACAGAAACGAATAGGTTAATAAGAGAGTTTTATTAGAGTCAGCCGTTTATAATAGAGGAGAACAATAAACAACAGAGGTTATTGCAGAGAAGGGTATAGGCCGAGGTAAAGGGAAGAGAGAAGATATAGTGGCAATAGGAAAAGTTTCCGAGTTAGGGTATTTAGTAGATGTTATATAGATTAAGTGATAAAAGCGAGTAAATTAGATTAAAAATAAGGAGAGATAGAAATAGATGAAGAGGAAAGGAAAGAAGAGAGAGGAACAGAAGAGAGAGAGGGGAAGGATGGATGTGGTGGAGAGGAGAGATGAGGAGGGGCAGGGAGGGTTGGAGCAGCAGGAGCAGGAGCAGGAGCGACAAGGCGGGTGGCGGAGGTGAATACAGCAGCGGCAACAGGAGTTTAGGGAGGTAGAGTAGTGAGGTAGGGAATTAGGATGGTAGGGGAATGGATAGGGAATATGCAAAGGGGCGGATAATGGGCGAAGCGAGGAAAATATAGGGAGATGTTGGTGAGGGGAGGGGGGAAGTGTAAAAGAAGCGATTACGATTGTTTTAGAGCCGATTCAGTTTAAGGGTTATTAGGGGCGTTTTTGGTGGGAGGTAGAGTAGGAAAGGAATTGTTAGGGGCGGTATTAGAAGGTAAGAGATGCAAATTAACAGTATAAAGGAGTATTCACGGGGGGTTTATTAGGGCAGCGTTTAGGTAGAGGGAGGTAGGAAAGCGTTAGGGGGCGGGGTTAAAGGGGAGAAGAGGATTTATAGTAGATAAGACAGGGTTAGGGGTATAGAAGGAAGAAAGGGTTAGGGTTACAGAATGAAGAGAGGGATAGGTAAGAAATGAATAGAAGAATAAAAATATTCATAAGGAGATAAAGGAGGATTAGATTACAGGCAAAATAAGGTAGAAGAGCAATTCGTTAGGTAGTATGTAGAGGGGAAAGAGTGGGTAATAAGATATAGAAGGCGAGTATTAGAAAAGTATTTGGAGGGGCAAGGAGGCGAAGAGAGATATAAAGAAGAGGAGGAGAGATTTTTAGTGTGTAGACAAGCGGACAAGGAGATAGACAGCAGCAAAGAGCAGTAATAAAGAGGAGATATAGTAGAGAGGAGGGTAGAGCAGTAGGAGCAGGAGCGACAAGGCGGGTAGTAGAGTTTAATACGGCAGTGATAACAGGAGTTTAGGCAGGTAGAGTAGTAAGACAGGCAATTAGGATAGTAGGGGAATAGATAGGGAATATGCGAAGGGCGGGTGATAAGCAAAGCGAGGACAAAATAGGGAGATGTTAGTGACGGGGAGGAGAAATACAAAAGAAGCAGTTAAGATTGTGTTAGAGTAGATTTGTATAAGGGTTATTCGTTATGTATTTAGTAGGGAGTTAGGCAGGAGAAATGTAAGGGGTAGGAGAGGAATTGTTCGGGGCAGTATTGGATAGTACGAGACGCAAATTGATAGTGTAACAGAGTATTAATAGGGGGGTTAATAGAGGAAGAGGTAGGGTAGAGGGAGGTAAGAGAGTAGTGGAGGGCGCGGTTAAAGGGTTAGGGGTAGAGAGAGGAAGGGTCAGGAGGAAGGGTCAGGGAGGGTAGAAGGATCAGGGAGGGTAGAGAGGATCAGGGGGGTAGGAGGATCAGGGAGGGTAGAGAGGATCAGGGAGGGTAAAGAGGGTTAGGTATTATAGTATAAGAAGATAACTAGAGAAAGTAAGTAAAAAGAGTTAAGAATAAAAAGTGGATAGTAATAATATATAGGGGGTTTTAGAGAGGAGGAAATATAAGAGAGTTTACTAGAAAATAAGAAAGAGGGTTTCAGAGTAGGCAGAAGCGTAAAGCAAGAGCATAGGGCAGAGGAAAAGAGGAAAAGAGGTAGAGTTTAAAGAAGGCCGCCGGTTGCGGTAAGGAAGATGCAAAGGCGAGAGTAGTAGAAGAGAATATAAGAGAGGATTATATGTTAGGGGTAAATAGGTAAGAGGGGGCGGGGATTTAGGGGCGCAAAAGGAGGGTAGAGAAGAAAATACAAGAGAGGTAGAGGTAAAGGGTTAGAAAGAGAGTTAGAATAGAATTTTTATAAGATAAGGTAGGTTTAGAGGACGCAGAGTTGTAGAGCGAAGTAGAGGGTAGGGTGTAAGAGTAGAGAGTAAGGAGTTAAAAGAAGTTAGATAGGGCGTATAAGTAGTAACACCCCGTTTTTAGGGTTAAGAAGTATTTAGGAGGAGAAAGGGAGAAGTAGGAAAAGAAGAGGGAGAGTAAGAGTAAGCCGTAAGGTGTCACAAAGAGGGTAGAGTAAGAGTAGAGGAGAGAGTAGAGGGGGTGGTGGGTGGACCGTAAGGTGTTACAAAAAGGGTGAGTAAGAGTAGTTATTGTAGGATTAATTAGGTTATAGGAACGCAGGCGGTGGAGTGAGTTCCGGGGGCGCAGTACAGCAAGTCAGACGGGGCAGATAGGACAGACAAGGAGGCGAAACAAGTAGTAAGGGGGAAGAGGAGGTTTCACAAGTAGGTAGGGCGAAGAGAGGGTTTCATAGGTAAGTAGGATATAAAGAGAAGGGGAGTGTTAGGAAGAGATAAGTAAGGTATTATAAAGAAGAGGAGTATGTGTTATAAGGGTAGATAGTAGCGTGTAAAGAGTAGAGTAAAGAGTAGAGTAAAGAGTAGATAGTAGAGAGTGTAGGAAGTTAAGAAGGAGTAGAAGTGGTAAAGGAAGAGAGGGAGTAGGTAATAAAAACGGTAAGAGAGAGTAAAACGCAGAAGGAAAAGTAAAGAAAGTAGGTAAGTAAAGAGAAGTAGTAGGTAGTAGAAGAAGAGAAGTAGAGAAATAAAGAAAGGTTACAGGGTTAGGGAGAGTAAGAAGGGTAAGGGAGTAGGGATAATAGAAGAGGATAGAAGAGATAGTAAAAGAGAAAAAAGAGAAGAGATATAAGAAGAGAGAAAGAGTGAAGAAGAGAGAGATGATAGTTAATATAATATAGAAAAGTAAGAAAATAGATATAAGAGAATAGAATAGTAATAAAGAGTAAGAGTAAGAGCAGAAGTAAAGGAAAGGAAGAGAGAGAAAAAGGAAAATGAGAAGTAGAAGTGAAGAAGAAAGAGAGCACGAAAGAGAGCAAGAGTAAAGAAAAGGGTAAGAGTAGAAGTAGAAGTAGTGAAAGCGGTAAGAGAGAGTAAAGTAGGTAGTAGTAGAAGAAAGAAGTATAGAAAGGAAGTAAAGAGGAGTAGTAGGTAGTAGAAAAGAGAAGTAGAGTGAGTAAAGAAAGTCGGAGAAGAAAGAGAAAAAGGGTGAGAAGAGGTAATGAGTAAGGAGTAGGAAGAGAAAGGTTAGAGAGTAGAGTTAAAAGTAAAATTCGAAAGGGTTAGTAGAAGGAGAGAAAAAGGAAGGAGTAGGGAGTGAGGTAAGTAGGAGAGAAAGAGGTAGAAAGAAGAGGAAATAGGGAAAGTAAAGTAGATCAAGAGAGAGGAAAGGGAAGTTAGAGGAGTAAAGAAGTTGAGAGAGGAAAAGAGGGGAGGTGTAGTAGTAGAGGAGAGGGTAAGGGAGATTGAGGGTAAGGGAGATTGAGGGTAAGGGAGAGATTGAGGGTAAGGGAGAGATTGAGGGTAAGGGAGAGAGTGAGGGTAAGGGATTTTAGGGAGGAGGAAATACAAGAGAGTTTAATAGAAAGCAAGAAAGAGGGATTGAGAGTAGGCGGAAGGGCGAAGGGAGAGGGTAGGGCAGAGGAAAAGAGGTTAAGTTTCAAGAAGCCGCCCGTTGCGGTAATAATAATACAAAAGCGAGAGTAGTAGAAAAGAATATAAGAGAATATTATATTTTAGAGGTAGATAGATAAGAGAGGGCGCGGAGTTGTAGACGCAAAATAATAGTAGAGAAAGAAATACAAGAGAGATCGAGGTAAAGGCAAAGAAAGAGAGTAAGAAGAGGAGTTTTATCAAGGTAAGATAGATTAAGGGGGCGCAGAGGGTAAATTGTAAGAGTAGAGAGTAGAGAAAGAAGAGAGAGAGAGTAAGAGTAAGCTGTAAGGTATCACAAAAAGGGTAGAGGAGAGGGTAGAGTAGAGAGAAGAAGTTTAACAAGTATAAGATAAAAGAAAGAAGAAATATAAAAGTAGAGAGAAGTAAAGAAGAAGAAGAGAATCGAAGAAGTATAGGAGGATAGAAAGAAAAGAAGGAGGTAAACGAAAAGAGAAAATAAATAAGAAGAGTATAAAAGAAGATAGTTAGAAATTAAGACGAAGTATTATATTATTATTATTATATTTCCATTAGAGTCCTGTATCAGTCGGTGACTATGTAGGACTTTGGCTAAGCCGTTCTATGTATGTTGTTCAATATGGAGTTTCTATAGGTCTTGTACAATTTGGAGGATAGTTGCGTAGTCCAATTTCCGAGCTAGTCTTCCGTTGGCGCGGGTGCTAAAGAGCAGTGTGGTGAACAGAAAGAGATGTAACAGCGAGCTCTTTGCGAAAAGAAATATTGTTTGTAGTTTTATACAGTGTCTGTCTGTTGTTTTGTGTAGGCGTCTGTATATAGGGATCTACAAGAGAGAGAATAGATCTATACAGCTATTGCCTGGTCGATGTTTTGCTCGTGCGTGTGCTAGTGAAAGCAGGTGCTGGAGCGGTTCGGTATATGGGGTCGGTATATCGAGTCGGTTTAGGGCGTTCGGTAGAGAGGGTATTTGGTGTAGGCGTCTGTATATAGGGATCTACAAGACAGAATAGATCTATACAGCTATTACCTAGTCGATGTTTTGGGCGTTTTGGTGTAGGCGTCTGTATACAGGAATCTATTATAACCTAACAATAATAGACCTATACAGCTATTGCCTAGTCGATGTTTTGCTCGTGCGTGTGCTAGTGAAAGCAGGTGCTAGAGCGGTTCGGTATATGGGGTCGGTATATCGAGTCGGTTTAGGGCGTTCGGTGGAGAGGGTATTTGGTGTAGGCGTCTGTATATAGGGATCTACAAGAGAGAGAATAGATCTATACATCTAGTGCCTGGTCGGTGTTTTGCTCGTGCGTGTGCTAGTGAAAGCAGGTGCTAGAGCGGTTCGGTATATGGGGTCGGTATATCGAGTCGGTTTAGGGCGTTCGGTGGAGAGGGTATTTGGTGTAGGCGTCTGTATATAGGGATCTACAAGAGAGAGAATAGATCTATACATCTAGTGCCTGGTCGGTGTTTTGCTCGTGCGTGTGCTAGTGAAAGCAGGTGCTAGAGCGGTTCGGTATATGGGGTCGGTATATCGAGTCGGTTTAGGTCGTTCGGTGAGAGGGCTTTTGGTGTAGGCGTCTGTATATAGGGATCTACAAGAGAGATAATAGATCTATACATCTAGTGCCTGGTCGGTGTTTTGCTCGTGAGTGTGCTGGTGACAGCAGGTGCTGGAGCGGTTCGGTATATGGGGTCGGTATATCGAGTTGGTTTAGGGCGTTCGGGTATAGGTAGCATCTAGATATATAGGCCTATTACTTTGCAGCAATAGAGATATATACCTAAGGAAGAGCCGTTGCTCTGTCGGTTTCGTAGAGGGTGCCTTCGATCGAACATCTAAAATCAGTTGGCGCACGGGCCATTTGCAGAGATTTCTCTCAACTAAGGCCAGGTAACAACTCTAACCAGGGCGCTCAATGGTACGTTATAATATACCATTTTTTTGTTAGTGCTGAGAAGTACGCGTATGGCGGGTATATACTAGAACCAGGGGTTTATCCCATTAAACTTCAGGAGTACATCCCATTTTTAGTCTATAGTCGAAATTACTCCAAATTTAGACATATAACTCAGCATACGTAGACGCACAATCTGACGAATTTACAGCGCAGCAGACTATGTGGTTCAGGAGCTTAGGGTTTGGTGTTCTTGGTTAGGGTTACGCGTCTGGGGGTCAGGAGGTCGCGAGGCTCGGCACCCGCCGCGCGCGCGCCGCCGGAGTAAGCACCGAGAGAGCGATCAACAGCGCGTGTATATAAGAAGCCGAGTAGAACAGGTAGGCGTCGATATTTCAACATGTCTAAACCTAGCATCGAGTGCCAGTATTTCGAGCATGTGCCTGAGCACAGCGTAGCGGCATGCAGAGAGTGCAGATATGCAGTATGGCCAGATCAGATTGAGGGCCATCTACAGAAGCAGCATAAGGTTAGTTACAAGGAGGCTGAGGCAGTTGGACAGCAGGTTCGCAGCTGGGCTGGGTTAGTCCAGTACCCTAGTGAGCTCGAGGTGCCGACTGGTGCTCCAAAGCCTGTGCGGCAATTGCCAGTGTATACAGACGGGATGTTATGCCAATTTGACTCCAGCTGCTGCTATTATGTAGCAAGAAGTAAGGAGGCTATACGAAAGCATTGGCGTAAGGACCATCAAGGATGGTCAGCAGGGAAGAAGCGAGGGCGCCAAGTCGAACCAGGCAGAAGAGCGTGCAGGCACATATGGATAAGGGGTACCGGCTGGTCCATTGCCAGCGATTATTCAGCAGCCGGCATGGATCGCAGTACTTTGAGGTCCAGGCACCCCAGGATGGAGAAGGCCCCGAAATCGTGCCCGTAGACGGGGCAGCAGCATGGGCGCGAGTGGGCGAGCAGATGGCCAAGGCGTGGGCAGACATCGAGAAGCGGGCGCAGACGACGATCCAGGAGGGCGAGCGCGACGAGGTGAACCCATGGCTGGAGCGGACGCAGTGGTTGCCGTACCTAGTGGGCATGGAGAGGCCGGATTTGTTAGCGTGCATCGAGGAGCCCGTGGCAGAGCCAGATGCCAGGCAGGAGCAGCAGGCCGAGCCGGTGGAAGCAGCGATTTGGGCAGCCATGGATGGATTGGCGCGGTTCAGCCAGGCATCCATTATTGACCGGATTGGCGTGTTTATACGGTTGGAGGCAATTCGCACAGAGATGCACCAAACCCGGTTCCAGCCGTTACAGCCGTATATGGACAAGAACGCCATTGTCAAGCACACACGACCGTGGCAGCAGATGTTAATGTTTTTTGCACGCACACAGAAAGAGCACGGGTGGAAGAGCCCAAGTATAGACTCCGCAACAATCAATTCAATCCGGTCACTCTCCTAGACCCACTTACCTATCTAGGTAGGGCTTAAACTCCTATAGGTAACTACTAGGCTTAAAGCGGTAATCAATCAATCCAATCTGAACCTTCTAGGACCCACTTAATTGATTGTTGCGGACTGTGCCCAAGTATCGGTTTACGCGCCGGCAGCGAGAGGCATGGGAGGTGTTAATCGAACAGGCAAAGCGGAGCATAGAGGGAGACGAAGAAGATGAAGCCGAGGATATGGACGAAGAGAGAGAAGAGCTGGACGAGGAGATGATGGACGACATAGACGAGGCGATAGAGGTAGCTGAGGAAGAGCCAGGTCAGGGAGAAGGCCCCGAGCCTAAGAAGTTGTCTAAGATACAGAAAGCGTGTTTGGAGTTTTGCATTGCATTACTTAACCACCGCATCACCCGTAGAGAGTATGACAGCCGCTGGTGTGCGCGTTGGCGGTGCTGGGCGTCAAGGAGGACGGATGGAAGGGGCCGGAGCAGTACCCGCCGATATTATCGGCGGTGATCAAGATCGCTCGGTTTATGGTCGTGCAGAAGGGACTAGAAATGTCAGGGCCGAGGAGGATAGCGGCGATGAGACAGACGACGACTTAGATGACAGCGCGTACGAGAGCGGGCCAAGCCAGCGACGGCGTCCAAGGGGTGTTTGCAGTTAGTGCAGAAGATGATGGACCGGTTCATGGTGCGCGGCAGCCATAGCCCCATGCAGTGGATGTTGGATTTGCGGACGTATGGATTGAAGATCCATTACAACACTACAACCCGCGGGCATGTAGAGTGGACGAACGGCGACGAGCAGACTCCGCAACAATCAATCGGATCGGCATGATTGATTCCTATCTAGGTTAAAGGCTGCCTAATAAAGTAACTCTTTAACCTATATAGGAATCAATCATGTCGATCGATTGATTGTTGCGGAGTCTGGCGACGAGCTGCTGTACAAAGAGCTGCATTTTAGCATGGCGCAGTTCCGCGGCATGGTACATGGGCTGGCTAGCGAGAGCCGGCGATTATTAACAGAGGAGTTAATGTTTAGCAGCAAGGCAGCGCCGGTGCCGGCAGTGCCATGGGAGAGCATACGTGACAACCCAACCGACGAGCGGCCAGGATGGAACTTTTTGAAGGATCATCGCACAAACATGCCCGTCAACGGCGAGAGGTGGTTATTTGAGCGGTAGGCGAGAGCGCCAGCATCCGGAGTCGGTTCATGAAGCCCGGGACGCAGTCAGGGGTAGACCGACAGGCAATAGAGCGATACATGGACCGGGTGGTAGAATTTCGCGAGAAGCTGGCGGTGTTAATGCATATAACGGGTGGGCAGCCAGCGCGAGGGCCAGAGCTACTGAGCGTACGGCATAGCAACACAGTGCAAGGGGGGCATCGCAATATATTCATCGAGGACGGCATGGTGGTGTTTGTGACACGGTACCACAAGGGATACAAAGTCAGCGGCGACGTCAAGATTATCCATCGATATTTGCCGCGCGAGGTGGGCGAGCTGGTAGTGTGGTATATGTGGCTGGTGTTGCCGTTCCAGCAGCGGCTCGAGGCGTTGGTGTGGGAGAAGGAGGCAGTTTCGTCGCATATGTGGCCAGCAGACCCCAGCGGCCGCAAGTGGACGACGATCGGCTGCGGGAGGCGTTGAAGCGCGAGAGCCGGATCGCGATGGGC
>NW_027094010.1:0-2500 GCF_003171515.1 Pyrenophora tritici-repentis
CTCAAAGATTAAGCCATGCATGTCTAAGTATAAGCAATTATACCGTGAAACTGCGAATGCTCATTAAATCAGTTATCGTTTATTTGATAATACCTTACTACTTGGATAACCGTGGTAATTCTAGAGCTAATACATGCTGAAAATCCCGACTTCGGAAGGGATGTGTTTATTAGATAAAAAACCAATGCCCTCGGGCTCCTTGGTGATTCATAATAACTTTACGATCGCATAGCCTTGCGCTGACGGTTCATTCAAATTTCTGCCCTATCAACTTTCGATGTAAGTATTGGCTTACCATGTTTCAACGGGTAACGGGGGAATTAGGTTCGATTCCGAGAGGGAGCCTGAAAAACGGCTACCACATCCAAGAAGGCAGCAGCGCGCAAATTACCCAATCCCATTCGGGGAGGTATGACAATAAATACTGATACAGGCTCTTTTGGTCTTGTAATTGAATGAGTACAATTTAAACCTCTTAACGAGAACAATTGGAGGCAAGTCTGTGCCAGCAGCCGCGTAATTCCAGCTCCAATAGCGTATATTAAAGTTGTTGCAGTAAAAGCTCGTAGTTGAAACTTGGTCTGGCTGCGGTCCGCCTCACCGCGTGCACTCGTCGGCCCGGCCTTCCTTCTGAAGAACCTCATGCCCTTTACTGGGCGTGTTGGAATCAGACTTTTACTTTGAAAAAATTAGAGTGTTCAAAGCAGCCTTTGCTCGAATACTTAGCATGAATAATAAAATAGGGCGTGCGTTTCTATTTTGTTGTTTCTAGAGACGCCGCAATGATTAACAGGAACAGTCGGGGCATCAGTATTCAGTTGTCAGAGGTGAAATTCTTGGATTTACTGAAGACTAACTACTGCGAAAGCATTTGCCAAGATGTTTCATTAATCAGTGAACGAAAGTTAGGGATCGAAGACGATCAGATACCGTCGTAGTCTTAACCGTAAACTATGCCGACTAGGATCGGGCGATGTTCTTTTTCTGACTCGCTCGGCACCTTACGAGAAATCAAAGTTTTTGGTTCTGGGGGATTATGGTCGCAAGGCTGAAACTTAAAGAAATTGACGGAAGTCACCACCAGGCGTGGAGCCTGCGGCTTAATTTGACTCAACACGGGGAACTCACCAGTTCAGATGAAATAAGGATTGACAGATTGAGAGCTCTTTCTTGATTTTTCAGGTGTGGTGCATGCCGTTCTTAGTTCGTGGGTGACTGTCTGCTTAATTGCGATAACGAGCGAGACCTTACTCTGCTAAATAGCCAGGCTAGCTTTGGCTGGTCGCCGGCTTCTTAGAGAGACTATCAACTCAAGTTGATGGAAGTTTGAGGCAATAACAGGTCTGTGATGCCCTTAGATATTCTGGGCCGCACGCGCGCTACACTGACAGAGCCAACGAGTTCTTTCCCTTGGCCGAAAGGTCTGGGTAATCTTGTTAAACTCTGTCGTGCTGGGATAAAGCATTGCAATATTGCTTTTCAACGAGGAATGCCTAGTAAGCGCGTGTCATCAGCATGCGTTGATTACGTCCCTGACCTTTGTACACACCGCCCGTCGCTACTACCGATTGAATGGCTCAGTGAGGCCTTCGACTGGCTCGGGAGTTGGCAACGACCACCCCAAGCCGGAAAGTTGGTCAAACTCGGTCATTTAGAGGAAGTAAAAGTCGTAACAAGGTCTCCGTAGGTGAACCTGCGGAGGATCATTACACAAATATGAAGCCGGACTGGATAGGCCTCGCTGCCTTGCCCGTCTGGCGCCATATTCACCCATGTCTTTTTGCGTACTACTTGTTTCCTTGGCGGGTCCGCCCGCCAATTGGACCTTATTCAAACCTTTTTTCAGTTGCAATCAGCGTCAGCAAAACAAATGTAATCAATTACAACTTTCAACAACGATCTCTTGGTTCTGCATCGATGAAGAACGCAGCGAAATGCGATAAGTAGTGTGAATTGCAGAATTCAGTGAATCATCGAATCTTTGAACGCACATTGCGCCCTTTGTATTCCAAAGGGCATGCCTGTTCGAGCGTCATTTGTACCCTCAAGCTTTGCTTGGTGTGGGCGTCTTGTCTCTCTCCCGAGACTCGCCTTAAAATCATTGGCAGCCGGCCTACTGTTTCGGAGCGCAGCACATTATTTGCGCTCTTGTCCAGCGGTCGCGCGTCCATGAAGCTTCTTTCAACCTTTTGACCTCGGATCAGGTAGGGATACCCGCTGAACTTAAGCATATCAATAAGCGGAGGAAAAGAAACCAACAGGGATTGCCCTAGTAACGGCGAGTGAAGCGGCAACAGCTCAAATTTGAAATCTGCTCTTTAGAGTCCGAGTTGTAATTTGCAGAGGGCGCTTTGGCTTTGGCAGCGGTCCAAGTTCCTTGGAACAGACGTCACAGAGGTGAGAATCCCGTACGTGGTCGCTAGCTATTGCCGTGTAAAGCCCCTTCGACGAGTCGAGTTGTTTGGAATGCAGCTCTAAATGGGAGGTAAATTTCTTCTAA
>NW_027094010.1:5000-12500 GCF_003171515.1 Pyrenophora tritici-repentis
CCTATCATACCGAAGCAGAATTCGGTAAGCGTTGGATTGTTCACCACTAATAGGGAACGTGAGCTGGTTTAGACCGTCGTGAGACAGGTTAGTTTTACCCTACTGATGACCTTGCCCCAATGTAATACCGCTTAGTACGAGAGGAACCGCGGTTTCAGATAATTGGTTTTTGCGGCTGTCTGACCAGCATTGCCGCGAAGCTACCATCTGCTGGATTATGGCTGAACGCCTCTAAGTCAGAATCCATGCCAGAACGGGTGATTTCCGCCTGCACCAGTCGGATACGAATAGGCCTTTGGCCCAGAACCTTACCAGCGTTGCAGTCCCATTGAAGTTGGGGCTGTTCGCCGGCGTATTGCAATTGTACAGTGCGCAGGATTGAATCCTTTGCAGACGACTTAGTTGTCTAGCCGGGTCGTGTAAGTAGTCGAGTAGCCTTGTTGTTACGAGCTATTGAGCGTAAGCCCGTCGCTAGCTTGGTTGAAATTGGATAAATACCCTCCCCGTTTATGGATGAGCAGCCCACGCTGCAGCCTTAGAAGGGAGACTGGTGTTTTGGCCTTTGAATTGGCCGACTGTTGCCTACTGTAATTTGACAAGTTGCCCATGTTGTTGAACTATTAGCGTATACCGCCGAATTTTTAAATGCTATATAGTCGACTATGGCACTCTGTGCTGCACTAACAAGTAGTTTGAAAAACCTATGCCTCTAGTTGTCTCGCGATTGTGCCTTTGATGTGGCAAAGCTGCTCCATGTTTGGTTTGTCGTGTAAAGTACAAGTTACTAGTCGTAGGTTTTAATATTCTCTCTTGCTTACATTACACAAGTTACTAGTCGTAGTCTTTTACTTTTTATTATACAAGTTTTATGAGGTAGATTTATATAGAGTAGCTTATCTATCTTACTAGATAGTCCAAGTACTATTTTCTCTAGTTTTAAATTAAGTTTACTTATTTAAATATAAAATCTAGCTATTACTAAGCTTAGTTATTCTTACTATTTTTTTACTTAATTAAAGACTACTAGCTATAATCTACTAGCTATATATAGTTATTTAGATAAAATAATTTATTTTTATTACTACTAGAATAAAACTCTTTTTACCTTTTTTTAGTTTTATCTAGACTTAGCGCTAGCTCTTTTAAACCTAGTTTTTCTCTCTTCTCTTATACTATATAGAGTAGGCCTTTTCTCTTACTAGAGAGACTATCTACTATTCTCTCTATACTTAAATTAAGCTTATTTATCTAAACTATGTCTTTATATATATACCTATCTTATAGTTATTTTATATTTTATAAAGTTATCTTTACTTAGTAGTCTAGCTTACAAATTCTATACTAAATTACTCTTTCTATATATACTAGTATAGTATCTGAGATATATATACAATATTTAGGTAGTACTTTTACTTCTCTAACGTTATTGTAGATAGCTTTTATTTTATCTTATATTATAATAAAACTTATAGTTGTAAATACTGTTCTTTAAGTATAACTTTTATTCCTATATTTCTATATATAGTTCGAGTTATCTAAAACTATACTAGTCTAAAAGTCTATTATGACTTACTAGAGATTATAAGAATACTATATTAAAAAAAGTATAATAGATAGTTTAAGGTATTTATTTATAAACTATGACTAACAAAGACTAATAATTATCTACTATAGTATTTAAAGTATAAGAGAATACTTTACTTTGTAGAGGTTTCTAGAGAATAGTACTATAAAGTAAAGTATACAGTCTTAGTTACTAGTTTGTCTAATACAAATCTAACTAGAAACCAATAAAAACTTACTTTGAAAGCGATTAGTTTGAGTTTCCAAGGTTACAAGGTTAAAAAAGCTATCTCGTTGAATCTAGCATTTGTTTGTATGGCGCTGCGCATGTCTACGCGATCTCACATATAAAATTGACGACCTTTGACGTCGTTTCCGGCGGGATCTGCAAACCTATAACCGCCGAGCAATAGGGTTCCTATATACTATAAGGAGCCCACTTGGAGTACTCAGACTCTATATGGGTGACTGGGCTGTATTGACGCTGGCCGCTACTATTGCTTGTAAAATTAAAATATAGCGCGCTTAGTAGGCTATATAGCCTATGTCGGGCGTGTGCTACACGCACTTTGGCATTGAGACGGCAACTTTTGCTGGTAAAGCCCGCCCGTTGGTCCTTGATGTGGGCAATTGGAGTACAGTGGCAAAGGATCCGTGGGCCGGAGAGTCGGTTGTCGTTGCGGGCGCACTACAGCTGCCGTTGTTTTCTTCGCGTTTAGGCTTGTAGGGCGGTGCGCAGGCCGGCTCGGGTAGTCGTTGTGGCGCACTACAGCTGCTGTTGTTTCTTCGGCGTTTAGGCTTGTAGGGCGCTGCGCATGTCTGCTCGCTTTTGTATTTATACAGACCTCGGCGATCTGAAAAGTTCGTTGCCGCCGGCGTTTGCAAACCCACGGCAGTTTAAGGAGGCCATTGACACTGGTCGCTGGGTACGAGTGCTCAGACTTGTATTCGGCGCTTGGCGACAGGCGCCCGCCGCAACGATTGCCTGCCAGAGGGCAATCGTACAGGTGGGATCGTTGTAGCTTTGGGCGTGGGGTTGGCTTTTGAAAGCCATTCGGGACTGAGTGCAGCGTATGCTGTATAATCCACTCGTTCTGGACTGAGGGCCTTTGAATTGTGCTCCGACAAGGGCAACGCAACTGCTGGCTGCTCCAAGCGGCGAGGTTGCACCATTTTCGCCCATGGTCGCGGCAACGGGTGTAGGCTGCTTGTTAGATGCGGCACCGTTTCCCGCTGCTTGGCTGCCATGGCTTGGGAGCTGCGTTTTGGGCTGTTTACAGCGCCATGCCGGGCGACCATTACTCGGTTTCATACTTGTACACGCTGTTTGACGGCAGCAATTGGCAAGCTCACCCCTTGTGGACTTGCTGCCCTGGCTTCGGCAACCGCTGGGCGCCTGTAGAGGCGGGTGCCGTTGCACTGCGCTCTTGCTCGCGCCTTTGGCACAAATTGGAGGCGGCCCATTTACTAGGCAACTTCTGGGGGTCAGAGGCATCGTATCAACTGCTTTACTGCAGTTGGAACGGCCCATGGGTCGTGGAGAGTAGAAGCTGGCCCAACGTTGTGTCTAGACTCTAGCGGGGTACCTGGCCTAATAGACGGCGCCGGCTACTTGGGATCCTAATCTGCAGACTTGTCAACAATTAATTGGATTAGCATTATTAATTCCCATCTAGGTTAAAGGCTGCCTAATAAAGTAAGTTTTTTCAACCTATACAGGAATCAATCATGTTGATTAATGAATTATTAACAAGTCTACTAATTTGAAATAGTAGCCGGTTTGCAGTCTCTTTGGCGCAGGTGAGGGCGTGGGCAGAGGGAGGGCAGTGGGTTGCGGGCAGCAGATACGAGAGGAGACACCATCTGTGACTTTATTTATGCTCGATTCCGGAAGAAAAGATGAAACCCAAAAGTAGTCTAATTTCTAATCATCCGCCTCATATTCGTTTGCGTTGACTATTTCTTTTGTGCATCCTTCCGTATCGGTATCTTGATACCCTGCTGTGCAAAGCACTTACTGAGCGGTGTGCTCTCAATTACACCTGGAACTTCTTGCAGAGTAGACTGTAAACTGCTCTGAGAAGCTGTGTGCAAGCAAGGACCTTTACCGTGTGTGGGGCCCTGACTCTCGGCACCACCGTGTTTGTGCGCTGCCAATGTCGAAGAGGCTGAGCTTGAGTCGAAAGGTGCCCTCTGTCCGACGCTCAGATCCTGCAGCACGAACCAGAAGCCGGCTTTGCCGTCGAGTCGTTGAGACGACAAGCGTTGACGGCATTCATGCCGATAAGATTGCGCGTGTGGTTTGAACTCATGGTGGGGCATTATGGTGCCTGGGGTGTTGGCCGTAAGTTTGGGCGTACGCCGGATAGCTAGCCGGCGGTCCAGGCTGCGTACGGTACCCCATTACGGGCCATGCGAATATGACGGCATGTGCGTCGTCATTCTGTACGGTGGATCGTACTGCGGAATGGCTGTTGTTACGTACTGCCGGTCTGGCGGCGCGGATACGAGGTCGTTTGCTACTGCTGATGCTGACTGTGGAGCTGCGCTGGAATGCCGCACTAGGTTGACAGCGCGGTACCTTCCTGGTTCCAGAGGTCCACCATGAGGACAAAGTAGTGCTGTCGATGTCGTTGAAGTCCAGCTCTCGCCCGTAATCCGGTCATAGACGATGAGCGGATACATGCGGCGGCGTTATAGGCCTGCGGTCTTTATCGCCGAATCCACACATGCGCGCTCGAATAGGTTGCTGTTCGACCTTCAACTCATATCTCCTTGCACTCCCAATCAGGCGATCCTGCGGAACTACTTCTGGGCGACCGTATTATTTCTGCTGTGCGGATTCCAGCCATTTGGAGTGTACAAGGGTACGATGTGTAGCTGTGATGATGGGTAAATATTGTTGTAGATGGCGAGGAATAAAGAGCAAAACCCTGGTTTTATACAGACCGGTAGCTGCAGGTGCGGCCGCATCATGTGATGCCCACCCAATGTTTGGTCCAGCTGGCGCCTATCCCAACCAGCCATGTAGTCTGCAAAAGCAGTCTATACGGAGAGAGAGCCATCACGTTCCCATTCCATTTGTCCCGCAGCGGGATGGCGGAACTAACGCAGAAAACCCGTTGCTTGGTCCGTGGCGCAATCCCAGCCTTGTCGTTAGTCGCCTGCATGCGCAGCGTACTTTTTACGCCAACAACGTCGCCTGCTGTACCGCCTCTCAAGTGGGCTCAGAAGAATTGCATAAGCATCACAATCCTTTGCGCCTAAACACGGCGTGTTTGGGCGCATAATGTGCGGTGGTGCGAAAACGAGCTATCTCGTTGAATCTGGCATTTGTTTGTATGGCTGCGCATGTCTACGCGATTTTGCATACAAAAATGCCGACCTCCGACGTCGTTTCCGGCCGGGGATCTGCAAACCCATAACCGCCGAGCGACATGCGTTCCTACATACTACAAGGAGCACACCTAAAGTAGTCATACTCTAGGTGGGCAACTGGTTGGTAGAAAGCCTGGTGGCTACTCTTGCCTGTAAAAGGGTAAAGACTCTGCTGCTTGTTATTTTTACGGGCAGCCGCTCGTCTGTGCTGTTCGCAGCGCAGATTGGCGGCTGCTGCAACTTTTGGTTTCATACTCGCTCGCCTTGTTTCCCAGTAGCGGTTGGCAAAGTTAACTCTAGTCAGCGCGTTGCCCAGGACTCGGCTACTGTTGGGTGCTTGTAGGCTGACGGTGCCGCAGCATTGCGCCGTCTACTTGCGCCCGACACCTGAAGTCCTGCTCAATTCCATGAGCGGGCCCATTTCAGGTTTGTGGATTGCTGCTATGCCAAAAATCTCCTAGACCTTTGGGGCTGCCCCGCCGACTAATCCGCGCCTTGTGCTGCGTGAGTCGGCGAAGGCTTCCTCCTCTTGAGGCTACATGTAGGGCTGGTCACGGGCGGCGACGCCTGTCCGGCTCTGTTGCGGACCACGTCTTGGGAACTCAGTGGGGCAATTGAATAAGTTGCCCGCAGCGAAATGCGCCGTGTGCGCGTTCGAGGCGGTGATGGGACGCTTTGGCGACCCCCTTCCTGGTACCATCCGCTCCTTTGGGGCTTAGCCGGCGTGCCTTGGCATGCTGGTGAACGATAGTTACCTGTTGATTCTGCCAGTAGTCATATGCTTGTCTCAAAGATTAAGCCATGCATGTCTAAGTATAAGCAATTATACCGTGAAACTGCGAATGCTCATTAAATCAGTTATCGTTTATTTGATAATACCTTACTACTTGGATAACCGTGGTAATTCTAGAGCTAATACATGCTGAAAATCCCGACTTCGGAAGGATGTGTTTATTAGATAAAAAACCAATGCCCTCGGGGCTCCTTGGTGATTCATAATAACTTTACGGATCGCATAGCCTTGCGCTGGCGACGGTTCATTCAAATTTCTGCCCTATCAACTTTCGATGTAAGTATTGGCTTACCATGGTTTCAACGGGTAACGGGAATTAGGGTTCGATTCCGGAGAGGGAGCCTGAGAAACGGCTACCACATCCAAGGAAGGCAGCAGGCGCGCAAATTACCCAATCCCGATTCGGGAGGTAGTGACAATAAATACTGATACAGGCTCTTTGGGTCTTGTAATTGGAATGAGTACAATTTAAACCTCTTAACGAGAACAATTGGAGGCAAGTCTGGTGCCAGCAGCCGCGTAATTCCAGCTCCAATAGCGTATATTAAAGTTGTTGCAGTTAAAAAGCTCGTAGTTGAAACTTGGTCTGGCTGCGGGTCCGCCTCACCGCGTGCACTCGTCCGGCCGGCCTTCCTTCTGAAGAACCTCATGCCCTTTACTGGGCGTGTTGGGGAATCAGACTTTTACTTTGAAAAAATTAGAGTGTTCAAAGCAGCCTTTGCTCGAATACGTTAGCATGGAATAATAAAATAGGCGTGCGTTTCTATTTGTTGGTTTCTAGAGACGCCGCAATGATTAACAGGAACAGTCGGGGCATCAGTATTCAGTTTCAGAGGTGAAATTCTTGGATTTACTGAAGACTAACTACTGCGAAAGCATTTGCCAAGGATGTTTCATTAATCAGTGAACGAAAGTTAGGGATCGAAGACGATCAGATACCGTCGTAGTCTTAACCGTAAACTATGCCGACTAGGGATCGGCGATGTTCTTTTTCTGACTCGCTCGCACCTTACGAGAAATCAAAGTTTTTGGTTCTGGGGGATTATGGTCGCAAGGCTGAAACTTAAAGAAATTGACGGAAGGTCACCACCAGGCGTGGAGCCTGCGGCTTAATTTGACTCAACACGGGGAAACTCACCAGGTTCAGATGAAATAAGGATTGACAGATTGAGAGCTCTTTCTTGATTTTTCAGGTGGTGGTGCATGGCCGTTCTTAGTTCGTGGGGTGACTTGTCTGCTTAATTGCGATAACGAGCGAGACCTTACTCTGCTAAATAGCCAGGCTAGCTTTGGCTGGTCGCCGGCTTCTTAGAGAGACTATCAACTCAAGTTGATGGAAGTTTGAGGCAATAACAGGTCTGTGATGCCCTTAGATATTCTGGCCGCACGCGCGCTACACTGACAGAGCCAACGAGTTCTTTCCCTTGGCCGAAAGGTCTGGGTAATCTTGTTAAACTCTGTCGTGCTGGGATAAAGCATTGCAATTATTGCTTTTCAACGAGGAATGCCTAGTAAGCGCGTGTCATCAGCATGCGTTGATTACGTCCCTGACCTTTGTACACACCGCCCGTCGCTACTACCGATTGAATGGCTCAGTGAGGCCTTCGGACTGGCTCGGGAGGTTGGCAACGACCACCCCAAGCCGGAAAGTTGGTCAAAAACGGTCATTTAGAGGAAGTAAAAGTCGTAACAAGGTCTCCGTAGGTGAACCTGCGAGGATCATTACACAAATATGAAGCCGGACTGGGATAGGGCCTCGCTGCCTT
>NW_027094011.1:0-5926 GCF_003171515.1 Pyrenophora tritici-repentis
GGTTGAAAGAAGCTTCATGGACGCGCGACCGCGGCTGGACAAGAGCGCAAATAATGTGCTGCGCTCCGAAACCAGTAGGCCGGCTGCCAATGATTTTAAGGCGAGTCTCGGGAGAGAGACAAAGACGCCCAACACAAGCAAAGCTTGAGGTACAAATGACGCTCGAACAGGCATGCCCTTTGGAATACCAAAGGGCGCAATGTGCGTTTCAAAGATTCGATGATTCACTGAATTCTGCAATTCACACTACTTATCGCATTTCGCTGCGTTCTTCATCGATGCCAGAACCAAGAGATCCGTTGTTGAAAGTTGTAATTGATTACATTTGTTTTGCTGACGCTGATTGCAACTGAAAAAAGGTTTGAATAAGGTCAATTGGCGGGCGGACCCGCCAAGGAAACAAGTAGTACGCAAAAAGACATGGGTGAATATGGCGCCAGACGGGCAAGGCAGCGAGGCCCTATCCCAGTCCGGCTTCATATTTGTGTAATGATCCCTCCGCAGGTTCACCTACGGAGACCTTGTTACGACTTTTACTTCCTCTAATGACCGAGTTTGACCAACTTTCCGGCTTGGGGTGGTCGTTGCCAACCTCCCGAGCCAGTCCGAAGGCTCACTGAGCCATTCAATCGGTAGTAGCGACGGGCGGTGTGTACAAAGGTCAGGGACGTAATCAACGCATGCTGATGACACGCGCTTACTAGGCATTCCTCGTTGAAAAGCAATAATTGCAATGCTTTATCCCCAGCACGACAGAGTTTAACAAGATTACCCAGACCTTTCGGCCAAGGGAAAGAACTCGTTGGCTCTGTCAGTGTAGCGCGCGTGCGGCCAGAATATCTAAGGGCATCACAGACCTGTTATTGCCTCAAACTTCATCAACTTGAGTTGATAGTCTCTCTAAGAAGCCGGCGACCAGCCAAAGCTAGCCTGGCTATTTAGCAGAGTAAGGTCTCGCTCGTTATCGCAATTAAGCAGACAAGTACCCCACGAACTAAGAACGGCCATGCACCACCACCTGAAAAATCAAGAAAGAGCTCTCAATCTGTCAATCCTTATTTCATCTGAACTGGTGAGTTTCCCGTGTTGAGTCAAATTAAGCCGCAGGCTCCACGCCTGGTGGTGACCTTCCGTCAATTTCTTTAAGTTTCAGCTTGCGACCATAATCCCCCAGAACCCAAAAACTTTGATTTCTCGTAAGGTGCCGAGCGAGTCAGAAAAAGAACATCGCCCGATCCCTAGTCGGCATAGTTTACGGTTAAGACTACGACGGTATCTGATCGTCTTCGATCCCCTAACTTTCGTTCACTGATTAATGAAAACATCCTTGGCAAATGCTTTCGCAGTAGTTAGTCTTCAGTAAATCCAAGAATTTCACCTCTGACAACTGAATACTGATGCCCCGACTGTTCTGTTAATCATTGCGGCGTCTCTAGAAACCAACAAAATAGAAACGCACGCCCTATTTTATTATTCCATGCTAACGTATTCGAGCAAAGGCCTGCTTTGAACACTCTAATTTTTTCAAAGTAAAAGTCCTGATTCCCAACACGCCCAGTAAAGGGCATGAGGTTCTTCAGAAGAAGGCCGGCCGGACGAGTGCACGCGGTGAGGCGGACCCGCCAGCCAGACCCAAGTTTCAACTACGAGCTTTTAACTGCAACAACTTTAATATACGCTATTGAGCAACTTTAATATACGCTATTGGAGCTGGAATTACCGCGGCTGCTGGCACCAGACTTGCCCTCCAATTGTTCCTCGTTAAGAGGTTTAAATTGTACTCATTCCAATTACAAGACCAAAAGAGCCCTGTATAGTATTTATTGTCACTACCTCCCCGAATCGGGATTGGGTAATTTGCGCGCCTGCTGCTTCCTTGGATGTGGTAGCCGTTTCTCAGGCTCCCTCTCCGGAATCGAACCCTAATTCCCCGTTACCCGTTGAAACCATGGTAAGCCAATACTTACATCGAAAGTTGATAGGGCAGAAATTTGAATGAACCGTCGCCAGCGCAAGGCTATGCGATCCGTAAAGTTATTATGAATCACCAAGGAGCCCCGAAGGGCATTGGTTTTTTATCTAATAAACATCCCTTCCGAAGTCGGGATTTTCAGCATGTATTAGCTCTAGAATTACCACGGTTATCCAAGTAGTAAGGTATTATCAAATAAACGATAACTGATTTAATGAGCCATTCGCAGTTTCACGGTATAATTGCTTATACTTAGACATGCATGGCTTAATCTTTGAGACAAGCATATGACTACTGGCAGAATCAACCAGGTAATATCGTTCACGCAGCATGCCAAGGCACGCGGCTAAGCCCCAACGGCGCATTTCGCTGCGGGCAACTTATTCAATTGCCCACTGAGTTCCCAAGACGTGGTCCGCAACAGAGCCGGACAGGCGTCGCGCCCGTGACCAGCCGCTACATGTACGCCTCAAGAGGAGGAAGCCTTCGCCGACTCACGCAGCACAAGGCGCGGATTAGTCGGCGGGGCAGCCCCAAAGGTCTAGGAGATTTTTGGCATAGCCAGCAATCCACAAACCTGAAATGGCGCCCGCTCATGGAATTGAGCAGGACTTCAGGTGTCGGGCGCAAGTAGACGGCGCAATGCCTGCGGCACCGTCAGCCTACAAGCACCCAACAGTAGCCGAGTCCTGGGCAACGCGCTGACTAGAGTTAACTTTGCCAACCGCTACCTGGGAAACAAGGCGAGCGAGTATGAAACCAAAAAGTTGCAGCAGCCGCCAATCTGCGCTGCGAACAGCACCAGACGAGCGGCTGCCCGTAAAAATAACCAAGCAGCAGAGTCTTTACCCTTTTACAGGCAAGAGTAGCCACAGGCTTTCTACCAACCCAGTTGCCCACCTAGAGTATGACTACTTTAGGTGTGCTCCTTGTAGTATGTAGGAACGCATGTCGCTCGGCGGTTATGGGTTTGCAGATCCCGGCCGGAAACGACGTCGGAGGTCGCATTTTTGTATGCAAAATCGCGTAGACATGCGCAGCCCCATACAAACCAAATGCCAGATTCAACGAGATAGCTCGTTTTCGCACCACCGCCACCATTATGCGCCCAAACACGCCGTGTTTAGGCGCAAAAGGATTGTGATGCTTATGCAATTCTTCTGAGCCCACTTGAGAGGCGGTACAGCAGGCGACGTTGTTGGCGTAAAAAGTACGCTGCGCATGCAGGCGACTAACGACAAGGCTGGGATTGCGCCACGGACCAAAGCAACGGGTTTTCTGCGTTAGTTCCGCCATCCCCGCTGCGGGACAAATGGAATGGGAACGTGATGGCTCTCTCTCCGTATAGACTGCTTTTGCAGACTACATGGCTGGTTGGGATAGGCGCCAGCTGGACCAAACATTGGGTGGGCATCACATGATGCGGCCGCACCTGCAGCTACCGGTCTGTATAAAACCAGGGTTTTGCTCTTTATTCCCTCGCCCATCTACCAACAATATTTACCCATCATCAGCTACACAATCGTACCTTGTACACTCAAAATGGCCTGGAATCCGCACAGCAGAAATAATACCGGTCGCCCAGAAGTAGTTCCGCAGGATCGCCTGATTGGGAGTGCAAGGAGATATGAGTTGAAGGTCGAACAGCAACCTATTCGAGCGCGCATGTGTGGATTCGGCGATAAAGACCGCAGGCCTATAACGCCGCCGCCATGTATCCGCCTCATCGTCTATGACCGGATTACGGGGCGAGAGCTGGACTTCAACGACATCGACAGCACCTACTTTGTCCTCATGGTGGACCTCTGGAACCAGGAAGGTACGCCGCTGTCACCTAGTGCGGCATTCCAGCGCAGCTCCCACAGTCAGCATCAGCAGTAGCACAACGACCTCGTATCCGCCGCCGCCAGACCGGCAGTACGTAACAACAGCCATTCCGCAGTACGATCCACCGTACAGAATGACGACGCACATGCCGTCATATTCGCATGGCCCCGTAATGGGGTACCGTACCCGCAGCCTGGACCGCGCTAGCTATCCGGCGTACGCCCAAACTTACGGCCAACCACCCCAGGCACCCATAATGCCCCGCACCCATGAGTTCAAACCACACGCGCAATCTTATCGGCATGAATGCCGTCAACGCTTGTCGTCTCAACGACCTCGACGGCAAAGCCGGCTTCTGGTTCGTGCTGCAGGATCTGAGCGTCCGGACAGAGGGCACCTTTCGACTCAAGCTCAGCCTCTTCGACATTGGCAGCGGCACAAACACGGTGGTGCCCGAGAGTCAGGGCCCACACGGTAAAGGTCCTTGCCTTGCACACAGCTTCTCAGAGCAGTTTACAGTCTACTCTGCCAAGAAGTTCCCAGGTGTAATTGAGAGCACACCGCTCAGTAAGTGCTTTGCACAGCAGGGTATCAAGATACCGATACGGAAGGATGCACCAAAAGAAATAGTCAACGCAAACGAATATGAGGCGGATGATTAGAAATTAGACTACTTTTGGGTTTCATCCTTTTCTTCCGGAATCGAGCATAAATAAAGTCACAGATGGTGTCTCCTCTCGTATCCTGCTGCCGCAACCACTGCCCTCCCTCTGCACGCCCTCACCTGCGCCAAAAGAGACTGCAAACCGGCTACTATTTCAAATTAGTAGACTTGTTAATAATTCATTAATCAACATGATTGATTCCTGTATAGGTTGAAAAAGACTTACTTTATTAGGCAGCCTTTAACCTAGATGGGAATTAATAATGCTAATCCAATTAATTGTTGACAAGTCTGCAGATTAGGATCCCAAGTAGCCGGCCGCCGTCTATTAGGCCCAGGTACCCCCGCTAGAGTCTAGACACAACGTTGGGCCCAGCTTCTACTCTCCACGACCCATGGGCCGTTCAACTGCAGTAAAGCAGTTGATACGATGCCTCTGACCCCAGAAGTTGCCTAGTAAATGGGCCGCCTCCAATTTGTGCCAAAGGCGCGAGCAAGAGCGCAGTGCAACGGCACCCGCCCTCTACAGGCGCCCCAGCGGTTGCCGAAGCCAGGGCAGCAAGTCCACAAGGGGTGAGCTTGCCAATTGCTGCCCGTCAAACAGCGTGTACAAGTATGAAACCGAGTAATGGTCGCCCGGCATGGCGCTGTAAACAGCCCCAAAACCGCAGCTCCCCAAGCCATGGCCAGCCAAGCAGCGGAAACGGTGCCGCATCTAACAAGCAGCCTACACCCGTTGCCGCCGACATGGGCGAAAATGGTGCAACCTCGCCGCCTTGGAGCAGCCAGCAGTTGCGTTGCCTTGTCGGAGCACAATTCAAAGGCCCTCAGTCCAGAACGAGTGGGATTTATACAGCATACGCTGCACTCAGTCCCCGAATGGCTTTCAAAAAGCCAACCCACGCCCAAAGCTACAACGACCTCCACCTGTACGATTGCCCTCTGGCAGGCAATCGTTGCGGCGGGCGCCCTGTCGCCCAAGCGCCGAATACAAGTCTGAGCACTCGTACCCAGCGACCAGTGTCAATGGCCCTCCTTAAACTGCCGTGGGTTTGCAAACCGCCGGCCGGCAACGAACTTTTCAGATCGCCGAGGTCTGTATAAATACAAAAGCGAGCAGACATGCGCAGCGCCCTACAAGCCTAAACGCCGAAGAAAACAACAGCAGCTGTAGTGCGCCCACAACGACTACCCCGAGCCGGCCTGCGCACCGCCCTACAAGCCTAAACGCCGAAGAAAACAACGGCAGCTGTAGTGCGCCCGCAACGACAACCGACTCTCCGGCCACGGATCTTTGCCACTGTACTCCAATTGCCCACATCAAGGACCAACGGGCGGGCTTTACCAGCAAAAGTTGCCGTCTCAATGCCCAAAGTGCGTGTAGCACACGCCCCGACATAGGCTATATAGCCTACTAAGCGCGCTATATTTTAATTTACAAGCAATAGTAGCGGCAGCGTCAA
>NW_027094012.1:0-3527 GCF_003171515.1 Pyrenophora tritici-repentis
CTTAAGGCCCAGTTGAGCATTCATCGTCGTCCAAGAACACTAGTGTACCGATTCGCATCATCCACCACACAGCCGCCCTTCTAGCACACCATACTCGACGTTGATCTTCTCACCATGGGTATTTCCGTTTCTGAACTCCTTCCACCATTCACGGGTGCGATACAGGCTTCGATTTCAATTCTCTTGACGATCGGATTTGGCGTTGCTGCAGCGCAATGTAATCTGTTGTCGCCGAGCTCGGCAAAAAGGTGTCGAAGCTATGCGTTCGCATGTTTCTACCTGCATTGTTAATATATAAGATCGGATCAAACTTGCATCAAGATACCGGAGTTCGATATGTACCTATCTTGAGTAAGTTCATTGCGCTCTTGGATATTCAGGGGGCACGGTACTTACAAAAACCAGTATGGTCAATATCGTATCCGCTCTTCTCATCCTCATCGGTCCTCCTTACGCGCTTCTTCAAGCTCCCAAACTGGGTAGCGCCAGCCGTAGCTTTCAACAATACAACTCGCTACCGCTTCTTCTTATACAATCGCTGAAACACGATATTCTCGATTCGATACTGATCAATGGAGAGTCGGCAAGCGCAGCAATGTATCGTGCCGAGTCATACTTTTTTGGTGAACGCCATGATCAACGATTCGCTTACTTTTGCGCTTGGGCCTAGGCTGCTGAGACCAGGTGACGAGGACGTACTGACGACCATGAGGGAGATAATGACACGGACGGACATGATGACAAGCGGTTGTGAAGCGGTGATATCGAGCGTGGACCGGACGGGATTGTGAATGAGGAGACTTCGCTCCTTCCACATCGAATTGTCAAAGCTACCAATGGTATTGAAAAGAAGGGCTTAAGACGCGGGACTGGTACAACGGCTTGCCGCCTTGGCTCCAGGAGGTACTCGACATCACATGGCAGTTTGCTAATGCACCCTATTGGGTGCTGTCGTTGGCACTATCATTGGTCTAACCCAGCTCTCCATCGCCTCTTTTTCAATCCTAGCCATGAAGGTGGTTATTTCAACGCTTGGCTTACCACATCCATCAAGAATGTAGGCGAGCTTTTCGCATCCATGCAAATTATCGTTGTCGGGGTAAAACTCAGCACGAGTATGTTACGCATGAAGCGCGGTGAGGATAGCGGCGATGTGCACAAGTCTAGCTTGGTACTAGTCGGCTTGTTGAGATTCGTGATTTGGCCTTTGTACGTATTGTGCTAAACAGCTGAGCATCTCATATGTTAACATTTATCAGGATAAGTATCCCGCTTATCTGGGCAATTGCGTCTAAGACCAAGTTGCTAGATACTGATCCGATGCTCTGGTTTACGATGATGCTGATGCCGACTGGACCGCGGCAATGATATTGGTCGCCTTGACGGATGTGACGGGCGCAGCGGAGACCATGAAGATGACTGTCGCGAAATTCCTGACTGTAAGTACATGGGCATCTTGGGTCGTACTACCCAGACTAACATGCAATAGATCAGTTACGCAATTACACCCATGATTTGTTTCGCTGTAGTTGGGGCTTTGAAGGCTACCGAAGCCGCAATGAAACAATAGCGTTGGAAAATGAATGGATTCGGGATGTCTTATAACCTTTACCTCCAAATTGACCTCTCAGATACAGTACATTTTTGGAAGGGCTCACTATCACCAAGGCCAGGGTCGATACTTTCTCCTTTGGGGAGCCCGCATCGCTCCTTCCTATATAGGCTAAATACCGTTCGCTAAAGTGGGGCAACTATTAGCACAGCAGGTATACAAGTACCTGCAGAACCCCAGTTCTTTTCTCGTGACTTGTCCAAGGGTCACCCAACATTGATTTCATGATTCACGATGCAGCTACTCGCAGTCTTGGTATCCGTTACTTCGCTCGTAGTTGCCTATCCCAAGCTTCCGCACAGGCCTCTCTCATGGACCCTCACGCCAACAAACAGCACGAGTCAATTCCGCGGACTTTCACCCATCTCTGAGGACGTTGTTTGGGTATCAGGCACTGCCGGTACCGTACTCCGCAGCACCAACGCCGGCCTTTCATGGACCAACGTCTCTCCGCCTTGGCGTCCGAAAACGCCTCAAACTTCGAGTTCCGCGATATCCAAGCTTTCTCCGCTTCCGCAGCCGTCATTCTGTCCATTGGCGAGGGAAACCTATCGCGCATCTACCAGACTTCCGATGGCGGCGTCAATTGGAAAAACACATTTGTCAATGATAATGCAGCTGCATTCTACGACTGCATGGCTTTTGAGAAGAGAATGGGGCGACAGGGCCACGGCGTCGCTATGAGCGACCCTGTAGATGGAAAATTCCGTTTACTCGAGACATGGGACGGTGGGGCGCACTGGTCAGTCGTTTCCAATAGTAGCATGCCCGCAGCACTACCGGGGAGTTTGGCTTTGCAGCGAGTGGCACGTGCGTTGAGGCTGCGGCGGGCCGGTGGTATGTCACTACAGGCGGAGTGGATCCTGGACGTATCTTCTACACCCACACGTCGGATGGCGTGAGTGGCGGGTGGAACGTTTCGGACTCGAGGATTGCCGGAGGCGCCGCGGCAGGCGTCTTCTCCGTGAGGTTCCGTGATGCTTGGCATGGTGTTGCTGTGGGCGGAGACTTTGAAAAGCCGAATGCCAATAATGCCTCGCGTCTTGGTCGAACGATGGTGGGGTTACTTGGAATAGGCATCGTCTTTTCCGGCCGGTTATCGTTCGGGTGCTAGTTGGGTTCCGGGCAGGCGGCAGATGGCAGTTGCAGTCGGGACGAGTGGGAGCGACTTCACTGTTGATGGGGGGAGGAATTGGATGGGTATTGGCAATGGGACATTTGATGCTGTAGAGTGTGTTTCAAAGGACGTCTGCTGGGCTAGTGGATCGGGTGGAGAGTTGCAAGGTTGGATGTGAGTGGACTTTGAAACGTTAAATTTTTGTATACTCGCAATATGGTATTAAATTACATAAAAAAGATTGGTACTTGTTAGAATCAACCAAAGCATTCGTTCATCCCTGTCATGACTGGCTATATCTAGGCATATATATAGCAAAACGGCCCGTCGAGGGTGTTCATAGCTTCCCGCACAGTAATGTTGGGTGCACCAACATAATCACCCAAAGAGATGATATCGTCGAGCGTGCCATTCCGCCACCACCGCCCAGCAAAGTTTGACCAGCGATGGCATACTGTCTGCTCTCAATGTCAAAGTTTTGCCACGTCCACCACACCTATCAATCATTCCGTGATGCAGGAAGAAAGTCGGATCTGCAGGAGAGTTGTAGATATCCGAGCCAGCGTCTCCACCAATCTGGTAGTGGCCAGCAGCGTGTACGCCATGAGACCTTGCTCAAATCGACCCTGGCAGTCGTCCTGGAAATTGGCAATGTCTTTGTTCCCCTTGATGAGAGAAGAGACCTCAAAGTCATTGGTCGCGTTGGCTACCCTATTGATGTCGCGACGAAGGCAGCGCGGGTTATAGCCCATGCCATCGCTTGCGGGTTTGGCTTTAGATACTCGTTCATCAGGGATC
>NW_027094013.1:0-3304 GCF_003171515.1 Pyrenophora tritici-repentis
CGGGTTTTCTGCGTTAGTTCCGCATCCCCGCTGCGGGACAAATGGAATGGGAACGTGATGGCTCTCTCTCCGTATAGACTGCTTTTGCAGACTACATGGCTGGTTGGGATAGCCAGCTGGACAACATTGGGTGGGCATCACATGATGCGGCCGCACCTGCAGCTACGGTCTGTATAAAACCCAGGGTTTTGCTCTTTATTCCTCGCCATCTACAACAATATTTACCATCATCAGCTACCAATCGTACCTTGTACACTCCAAATGGCCTGGAATCCGCACAGCAGAAATAATACGGTCGCCAGAAGTAGTTCCGCAGGATCGCCTGATTGGGAGTGCAAGGAGATATGAGTTGAAGGTCGAACAGCAACCTATTCGAGCGCGCATGTGTGGATTCGGCGATAAAGACCGCAGGCCTATAACGCCGCGCCATGTATCGCCTCATCGTCTATGACCGGATTACGGGGCGAGAGCTGGACTTCAACGACATCGACAGCACTACTTTGTCCTCATGGTGGACCTCTGGAACAGGAAGGTACGCGCTGTCACCTAGTGCGGCATTCCAGCGCAGCTCCACAGTCAGCATCAGCAGTAGCACAACGACTCGTATCCGCGCCGCAGACCGGCAGTACGTACAACAGCCATTCGCAGTAGATCCACCGTACAGATGACGACGCACATGCGTCATATTCGCATGGCCCGTAATGGGGTACCCGTACCGCAGCCTGGACCGCCGCTAGCTATCGGCGTACGCCCAAACTTACGGCAACACCAGGCACCCATAATGCCCGCACCATGAGTTCAAACACACGCGCAATCTTATCGGCATGAATGCCGTCAACGCTTGTCGTCTCAACGACTCGACGGCAAAGCGGCTTCTGGTTCGTGCTGCAGGATCTGAGCGTCCGGACAGAGGGCACTTTCGACTCAAGCTCAGCCTCTTCGACATTGGCAGCGGCACAAACACGGTGGTGCCGAGAGTCAGGGCCCACACACGGTAAAGGTCTTGCTTGCACACAGCTTCTCAGAGCAGTTTACAGTCTACTCTGCAAGAAGTTCCAGGTGTAATTGAGAGCACACCGCTCAGTAAGTGCTTTGCACAGCAGGGTATCAAGATACCGATACGGAAGGATGCACAAAAGAAATAGTCAACGCAAACGAATATGAGGCGGATGATTAGAAATTAGACTACTTTTGGGTTTCATCCTTTTCTTCCGGAATCGAGCATAAATAAAGTCACAGATGGTGTCTCCTCGTATCCTGCTGCCCGCACCCACTGCCTCCCTCTGCCACGCCTCACTGCGCAAAAAGAGACTGCAAACCGGCTACTATTTCAAATTAGTAGACTTGTTAATAATTCATTAATCAACATGATTGATTCTGTATAGGTTGAAAAGACTTACTTTATTAGGCAGCCTTTAACTAGATGGGAATTAATAATGCTAATCCAATTAATTGTTGACAAGTCTGCAGATTAGGATCCAAGTAGCCGGCCGCCGTCTATTAGGCCAGGTACCCCGCTAGAGTCTAGACACAAGTTGGGCCCAGCTTCTACTCTCACGACCCCATGGGCCGTTCCAACTGCAGTAAAGCAGTTGATACGATGCCTCTGACCCCAGAAGTTGCTAGTAATGGGCGCGCTCCAATTTGTGCCAAAGGCGCGAGCAAGAGCGCAGTGCCAACGGCACCCGCCTCTACAGGCGCCCAGCGGTTGCGAAGCCAGGGCAGCAAGTCACAAGGGGTGAGCTTGCCAATTGCTGCCCGTCAAACAGCGTGTACAAGTATGAACCGAGTAATGGTCGCCCGGATGGCGCTGTAAACAGCCCAAAACCGCAGCTCCCCAAGCCCATGGCCAGCCAAGCAGCGGGAAACGGTGCGCATCTAACAAGCAGCCTACACCGTTGCCGCGACATGGGCGAAAATGGTGCAACCTCGCCGCCTTGGAGCAGCCAGCAGTTGCGTTGCCCTTGTCGGAGCACAATTCAAAGGCCTCAGTCCGAACGAGTGGGATTTATACAGCATACGCTGCACTCAGTCCGAATGGCTTTCAAAAGCCAACCCCACGCAAGCTACAACGACTCCACCTGTACGATTGCCCTCTGGCAGGCAATCGTTGCGGCGGGCGCCTGTCGCCAAGCGCCGATACAAGTCTGAGCACTCGTACCAGCGACCAGTGTCAATGGCCCTCCTTAAACTGCCGTGGGTTTGCAAACGCCGGCCGGCAACGAACTTTTCAGATCGCCGAGGTCTGTATAAATACAAAGCGAGCAGACATGCGCAGCGCCTACAAGCCTAAACGCGAAGAAAACAACAGCAGCTGTAGTGCGCCCACAACGACTACCCGAGCCGGCCTGCGCACCGCCTACAAGCTAAACGCCGAAGAAAACAACGGCAGCTGTAGTGCGCCCGCAACGACAACCGACTCTCCGGCCACGGATCTTTGCCACTGTACTCCAATTGCCACATCAAGGACAACGGGCGGGCTTTACCAGCAAAAGTTGCCGTCTCAATGCCAAAGTGCGTGTAGCACACGCCCGACATAGGCTATATAGCTACTAAGCGCGCTATATTTTTAATTTTACAAGCAATAGTAGCGGCCAGCGTCAATACAGCCAGTCACCATATAGAGTCTGAGTATCCAAGTGGGCTCCTTATAGTATATAGGAACCTATTGCTCGGCGGTTATAGGTTTGCAGATCCCGGCCGGAAACGACGTCAAAGGTCGTCAATTTTATATGTGAGATCGCGTAGACATGCGCAGCGCCATACAAACCAAATGCTAGATTCAACGAGATAGCTTTTTTAACCTTGTAACTTGGAAACTCAAACTAATCGCTTTCAAGTAAGTTTTTATTGGTTTCTAGTTAGATTTGTATTAGACAAACTAGTAACTAAGACTGTATACTTTACTTTATAGTACTATTCTCTAGAAACTCTACAAAGTAAAGTATTCTCTTATACTTTAAATACTATAGTAGATAATTATTAGTATCTTTGTTAGTCATAGTTTATAAAATAAATACTTAAACTATCTATTATACTTTTTTTAATATAGTATTCTTATAATCTCTAGTAAGTCATAAATAGACTTTTAGACTAGTATAGTTTTAGATAACTCGAACTATATATAGAAATATAGGAATAAAAAGTTATACTTAAAGAACAGTATTTACAACTATAAAGTTTTATTATAATAAGATAAATAAAGCTATCTACAATAAGTTAGAGAGTAAAAGTATACCTAAATATTGTATATATATCTCAGATACTATACTAGTATATATAGAAAGAGTAATTTAGTATAGAA